>NC_058407.1:160886291-160898645 GCF_002201575.2 Neomonachus schauinslandi | reverse complement strand
AAAAAAAAAAAAAAAAAGAAAGAACATGGGACTGGGAGCCTGGGTGGCTCAGTCGGTTAAGCGACTGCCTTCGGCTCAGGTCGTGATCCTGGAGTCCCGGGATCGAGTCCCACATTGGGCTCCCTGCTCGGCAGGGAGTCTGCTTCTCCCTCTGACCCTCCTCCCTCTCATGCTCTCTGTCTCTCATTCTCTCTCGCGCAAATAAATAAAATCTTAAAAAAAAAAAAAAAAAAGAAATAACATGGGACTGATGGAAATCAGGGGTGGGGAAAGACGGATTATGTCAAGTTATTGGAAATGGATTTCCTTTTTTGTCATGACATAAACAACCCTGAATGAGAGCCAATGTAGAAGAAAATCTGTACAGATGACCCATGTGGGGTCCAGAAAGGGGCTGGGGCCTGACAGTGAGGCCTAGGTTATTCACCAATACAAAGTCGTATCTTCTTTGCTGGGGACTCCAAAGCTGCTCTTGGAAGCCCTGGCTTTCCTTACATGAATGAAGGCTGTAAGGAAGGTAGTACTTGTACCCAGAACTGGCTGGGTTGGGCAGAACCTCATCGTTGGGGCCCCTAAAAACCAAGCAGGAGTTAAGTCTTGATGTACTGAAAACAGAGAGCTGCTGAAAGTTTCAGAGAAAAGAAAAAAACAGGATGAAGGAAAAAGGAGAACTTCAGGGAGATCATTTTGACAAACTTAAAAGCAATGGACTGGGTGTGGGGTAGGGTACAGGTACAGTCTTGAGGCCAGGAAGGCAGTCAGCAAGGAGGTTACTCAGAAATGCGGCTCAACAGGCTGGGAGAGGGAGATGGAGACGGAAATGAAATAGAACCAAAATGCAAGTCAAACGAAGAATGCACAGCTCTTAGCAACCAATTGCAAAGAACTAAGGAAAAGGTTAAATAAGACCATGGTGACTGACACATGTGGGAAGCAGGAAGGGCCAGGTGATTCTACATGTTGAATTTGAAGGGGGAGGAAGACATCCAAATGGAAATATGAATAGACAGGAAATGAAAATCTGAGACAGGCGATGAAGTGATACAAACAGGACAGGAAAGATAATCCAGGGAAACATCAGCATAGACAAGAAATTTTATTTTATGAACAAAGATTTAGAAATAAGCATCTGCTTTGTTTTAGGACATTTTTAAATAAAGAGAACTGTGCTGAGGTGATTAAGAAACTCTATGCTAATGTTGTATTTCATGAATCACCTCCCAAAATAAAACAACAAAAGATTTTTGCATCTGAAAATTATGCTGATTCTGATGACAAAATTATTTGCTTTCTCATGAAAGTAGCAGACATGAAAGGTAAAAAAATGCTTTTTAATGATGTTTGCTCACAATTGATCATTAAAATACAATTTGTTAGCTTACTTAAGAACGAATACACTTCTCTCTTTGGTCTTAAAGTTTACAAATTCTGTAAAAGCATATGGATCTCATTATCATATGAAAATCTGCCAAAGGGACTTAAATCCTGGTGAATGAAGACTTGAGAAAAAATGGTGGCTATATTCAAATACATACAGGACTTTCATGTGGCAATTTTACTTAGAGGTAAAACTGGAAACAGAGATCACAGGGATGTGAGTTCTAATTCATAACACTCAAAGCGATCCAGAGATGGAATGTATGAATGTACTTAAACACACCAGTCAGGAAGGTCTGCAGAAAGGACTCAAGCACGGATGAGTAGATGGACTAGATGGACTTATAAGGTGCTTTCCAACCTTAAGAGTCTAGAACATTCTAATGTCTGAGAGCTTATGTGATGAGTTAGCCGTGTGAGTCCTTAAAATCAAAATGCCCTTGGCAATCCCACATAGAGCTCAACTTAAGAGCCTCTGAACATTCAGCTTCTAGAAGAGGGATCAAAGATCTCACTCTGCTATCAAGTGTTAGCTGAACCAACAAATATTCAAATTGTTAATTTTCCCCAAGTAAAGGATAGTTTGGTATACACACCAAATTTTGTTGTATGCTTCTAGGCATTCCGGTTTAACATTGTGAACTGAAACAAAAGAAAATTCAACGATAAACTTATGAACAAAGGGAAAAAAGTCAACTATGAAGAGAGCAAACCTATCACTCACACTGCAATTTGTATAGACTGCTTGTTTCCTTTTTGGCTAGGAGATTAGAGTGAGCATCTTTTCTTGGATCAACTTTCCGGACAAATAAGGATTTTAACCAGCTGTCTTCTCGCGGTCTATTATTGGAGGACGTCAATCTCCTATGAATAACAAATATAAAAATTTGAGTCTCGTTAGCAGTATGAAGATTTCAGCATCTTTAGATAATGTCACATAGTACATTGTTTTCATAAAATCAATCCACTCAGCAAACATGCCTTGAGCACCTATTCTAGGCACTGTTACAGAACCTGGGATACCACAAAGTGTCCACTCTCCATTAGGAGCAAAGTGTAAGAGATGTAACTTGTGGTTCTCCTAAGAGAGTTCTTATTTTTTTTTTTAAGTTATAAGTATAGTTGGCATACAATGTTATATGAGTTTCAGGCATACAACATATTGATTCAACAATTCTATACATTAAGCTATGTAAGTGCAGTTACCATCTGTCATCATTCAGCATTACTACAGTATTATTGACTACATTCCCCATGTTGTACTTTTCATCCCTGTGACTTATTTTGTAACTGAAAGTTCGTACCTCTTTTTTTTTTTTTTTTAAGATTTTATTCATTTATTTGAGAGAGAGAGAGACTGAGTGTGGGGAGAGGGGCAAAGGGAGAGAGAGAATCCCAAGCAGGCTCTGTGCTGAGTGCAGAGCCCGACATGGGGCTAGATCTCATGACCCTGAGATCATGACTTGAGCCAAAATCGGACGCTTAACCAACTGAGCCACTCAGGTGCCCCTGGAAGTTTGTACCTCTTAATTCCCTTCACCTATTTTGCCCATCCCCCCTCCACCCACGTCCTCTCTGGTAATTACCGGTTTGTTCTCTATAGTTAAGAGTTTGTTTCTTTGTTCATTTGTTTTGTTTTTTAGATTCCACATATAAGTGAAATTGTATGGTATTTGTCTTTCTCTGACTGACTGATTTTACTTAGCACAATATCCTTCAGTTCCACCATGTTGTCACATGATCTCATTCTTTTTTTATGGCTGAATAACATTCCATTGTGTATATGTGTGTATATATACGTATATCTATACATATCATATCTTCTTTATCCATTAATCTATTGATAAACATTTGGGTTGCTTCCATATCTTGGCTATGGTAAATAATGCTGCAATAAACATATGGGTGCATATATCTTCTTAAATTAGTGTTTTCATTTTCTTTGGTTAAATACCCAGTAGCGGAATTACTAGACTGGATGGTATTTTTCTTTTTCCCTATGTTTCTTATGCTGTACCCTTCATCCTTGTGATGTATTCATTCCATAACTGCAAGCCTTAAACCTCCTACTCCCCTTGGCATTTCTATTTTTAATTTTTTTTTAAAAGATTTTTATTCATTTATTTGTCAGAGAGAGAGAGCACACAAGCAGGGGGAGCAGCAGAGGGAGAGGGAGGGAGAAGCAGGCTTCCCGCGGAGGAGGGAGACCGATGTGGGGCTCGATCCCAGGACCCTGGGATCATGACCTGAGCCGAAGGCAGACGCTTAACGACTGAGCCACCCAGGCGCCCCTCTATTTTTAATTTTTTAAGGACCCTCCATATTGTTTTTCACAATGGCTGAATCAATTTATATTCCCACCATCAGCGCATGAGGATTCCCTTTTCTCCATATCCTTGCCAACACTTGCTATGTCTTAACTTTTTGATACTACACATTTTGACAGGTGTAAGGTGATATCTCATTGTGGTTTTGATTTGCATTTCCCTGATGATTAGTGAGGTTGAACATCTTTTCACAGAGTTCATATTTATCTTTGCCATTTCTGCTATGTGTTTTTCCCTCCTCCAAAGCAATTTCTGACATAGAAAAAATATATATGGAAACCTAGAATAATCAGTTTCATAGAGAAAGAAAGTAGTAGAGTGGTTGCTAGAAGATAAGACGAGAGGAGAATGGGGAGTTATTGTTTAACTGGCACAGAGTTTGGGAAGATGAAAAAGTTCTGGAGATAGATGGTGGTAATAGTTGCAGAACAGTGTGAATTTACTTAATGTTACTACTGAACTGTACACAAATATGATTAAAATGGCAAGTTTTATGTTATATATACTCTACCACAGTAAATAAGTGTGAAAATATACAGGGAAAATGAAATAAATTCTTTCTTTAAAAAAAATTATATCGGGGTGCCCGGGCGGCTCAGTTGGTTAAGCGTCTGCCTTCGGTTCAAGTCATGATCTCGGGGTCCTGGGATCGAGCCCCGCATCAGGCTCCCTGCTCGGTGGACAGTCTGCTTCTCTCTCTCCCTCTGCTGCTCCCTCTGCTTGTGCTCTCTCTCTGGCTCTCTCTCTCAAATAAATAAATACATTTTTTAAAAAACCCAAATTTAAGAATACAAATTTCATTGACACTTTTTTTTTTTAAAGATTTTATTTATTTATTTGACAGAGAGAGAAAGAGACAGTGAGAGAGGGAACACGAGCAGGGGGAGTGGGAGAGGGAGAAGCGGGCTTCCCGCCAAGCAGGGAGCCCAATGCGGGGCTCGATCGATCCCAGGACCCTGGGATCATGACCTGAGCCGAAGGCAGACGCTTAACGACTGAGCCACCCAGGGGCCCCCGACACACAATTTTCTCATTTTCATTTTATAATTTATACTATACAGACTGTTAGAAAGCAAGGATAGGGGTGCCTGGGTGGCTCAGTCGTTAAGCGTTACGTATGGGGTTAGCCCCATAGTAAAATCACTTAAAGCACTTAGGACAGCACCTGACATATGGTAAAAGTTTAAAAAATTAAGTTTCTAAAACTACTTTTTCAATAAAAACTTTTAAAATTAAAAGAATAAATTATACATAAAATTATTAGCCTTTTAGCAAAACCCAAAACCATATGGTGTTTGTTTCTGTTTTCAATTTATTCTGATTATATAAATAAATTAATTCTGAAGGCGGCAATTCTCCAAATGACCACAGTAAAATTTATGTCAATAAAAACATTTTGTCAATTTGTTTAAGTGTTTTAAACATACCACATTTTGGGATATTTGCTTAATAACATCGTGAAGCACAATGGCAAGCATATAAAATTAGTGATATACAAAGTAGAAAGTTTTAAGATTTTTTAATAAGACTATATAATTCCTGTTTTTTATTTTAGATTTTAAGTTCACTAGACAGAAACTGTGTTGCAAAATTTGGGGGGTGGTTAAATAAATTGTAAGCGCTTAGAAATAACTATTATGAATAATTAAGAAAGGGGTACAATGAAAGTTTCTAAAAATATCAGCATTAGGGAATTTCATTTAAAATAACAAATATTCACCAAAGCAACCACTACTAACAGTTTTTAATTCCAGAAATGCACAGACATGCATCATGTGTACATACAGATATTTAATTTCTACATTTAATACTTTATAAACTGAGAACATTTATTAGCACCTCGTTTCCAGTTTTTTCCTAGTATAGGCAATTTAGATAACCATTAACAGGGACTGGTCAAATAAATTTGGAATATCCAAAATCGGAACAGAATGCAACCATTAAAAAGAATGAAGTAGATCTACATGCACTGATATGTTGATATTTCTGAAAATAAATTATGTGGAAAAAGCAGGTACAGAACTGTACCATAAATACATAAAGTAAACTGTTAATAGTAGTGATATCTGGGGAATGTGACTGGGCGTGGGGTGGGAGTAGAGTTTTTCCTTTTTACTGTATAGCCTTCTGGACTATTTGACAAATTTTCCATATACACACATTATTATTATACCTAAAATTAGCTATAAAAGTGCACATCAGTAGTCTTTATAACATCATACATATGCTGAGTGGCACTTTACAGAGGGTGGGGTGGGGGGCAGTACAGTCTACAAAACATTAGACTTTATTTTTATTGTGTTTTCCCAAAGATTTTATTTTTAAGTAATCTCTACACCCAACGTGGGGGCTGGAGAGATCAGGAGTTGCATGCTCTACCAACTGAGCCAGCCAGGCACCCCACAGAATATTAGACTTTAAATAGAATAAGCATTATGTGCCATGGAGCGCCTGGGTGGTGCAGGCGGTTAAGTGTCCGACTCTTGGCTTTGGCTCAGGTCATGATCTCAGGTGAGACTGAGCCCCGCGGTGGGCTCCAATCAGTGCAGAGCCTGCTTGAGACTCTCCCTCTCCCCGCTGCATGCTTTCTCTCTAAATTAAATAAATAAATCTTAAGAAAAAAATAAGCATCATGTGCCAGGCTCTGTGGATATAAAGGTGAACCAGATGCTTCGCCTATTCAGTCTCATAGGAAAAACACAGTAAACATCGAGTGGTCTCAGATACTATAGACTTACACACGCACGCACGCACGCACGCACACTGTGGGAGGTCAAGGGAATGAACCACTGGCTTGGCCTGTGAGGAGAGGAACTCCAGCTGACCTTCTGGCTCTGTCTTGGAAGACAACACAGACTGGTGGACAAGGCAGGCGATAATCCCAGTCAAAAGGAACAACATGTCCAGGGGCATGGAGTCGTGAAGCTGTATGCCGTATTTCTGAGCAGCAAAGAGTTCAGTAAGGCAGGAGAACAGGGTGTGGGAGGATGGCGAGAGAACGAATGGGAAGGCAAGGAGGGCAGAGTGGTTAGGTTAGGCTCGCGCACCGTGCCCACCAGCCAGATTTTATCCTGTACATGGTGCAACGCTAGCAAGTCTGTGAAAAGCAGCCTGGCGGTGGTGTGGTGGGTGGACGATGACAACAAAGGCAGGGAGCATGGTTCCTGGGCTTCCTGCCGGCTTCCAGCAGGAAGCCCAGGAACCATGCTCCCTGCCGGCTGACGCATTCACTACTCACCGGATGGACCAACGGACAGTCCTGGGTTACGAGTATGGTGGTAGCAATGAAAGGGAAGGAATACCTTCAAAAGATATTCCTGAGGTGAAAAGCAGAAGACACGGGTCCTGACTAGGTGTCTAGACAGTGCTGTGATTTAGTTGGAGCAAACCACAGATGGGAAATACGTTTAACACTGAGACCACAGGATGAGGCAGCAGTGGTGAAATGGATTTCATTCATTTGAGCACCAAATATCTATTGATTGTGCATCGCACGTGCCAAGCACTGGGCCAGGCTGAGGCTATAAAGATGAGTACACCCGGCCCTGACTTCACAGAGCTGTCTGCTGGTGGGAGCGGACGGACAACCATGATCACAGCCCAACGGGAGATAAGTCCTCGATGGACACATGAGGTAGTGGTTGTGACAGCAGTGGGGGCAGAGGAAATGGAGTCTAAGTTGGCCTGGGGGAGACATGAACCAATTCTCTGAAGAAGCACTTGTTGAACTGAAGACTTGAAAGATGAGGAACACTTGTCAGGTAGATGCCCAGGAGAGGAAGCAGAACCATACCTGCCAAAGCCAAGAGTATGTGAATACAGAAGGGGACGAGGGGGAGAGAGGAGGCTGAAGGGCCTGATCCAAAGAGTCTTGCATGAAAGCAGTCACTAGGTGACTCCCTTTCTCACCACCAAACCCCCTGTCACCCCAATAAACCTGTCTTCCACACTGCTGCTACAGAGAGCTATCTCCTAACTTTTCATTTTTAAAAACTACACAGAGGAGCACCTGGGTGGCTCAGTCGTTAAGCATCTGTCTTTGGCTCAGGTCATGATCCCAGGGTCCTGGGATCGAGCCCTGCATAGGGCTCCCTGCTCCACGGGGGGTCTGCTTCTCCCTCTGCCCCTCCCCAAATCTTGTGTGCCTCACACTCTCTCTCTCTCAAATAAATAAATAAAATCTTTAAATAAAAACTGCAAAGAGATGAAGGAACAGTATAATGAAGACCTCTATACCCTGCATGTAGGTGAAAAAATGATGAACATTTTATCATTTTAAATCTTTCTATATATATTTGCTTTTTTATTTTTACCAAACCGTTTGAAAGCAGAGCACAGACACTACGACACTTTATCCCTAAATGCTTCAGTATGCACCTCCTAAGAACAAAGAGAAAACCATGATATGATTTTCACATCCGAGGAAAAGAATAATTCTTTTTTTTTTTCTTTAAAGATTTTATTTATTTATTTGAGAGAGAGCACATGAGAGGGAGGAGGGTCAGAGGGAGAAGCAGACTCCCCGCCGAGCAGGGAGCCCGATGTGGGACTCGATCCAGGGACTCCAGGATCATGACCTGAGTCGAAGGCAGTCGCTTAACCAACTGAGCCACCCAGGCGCCCAGGAAAAGAATAATTCTATCTAATATACATTTCATATATTAAACTGTCCCCAGGGATGCCTGGGTGGCTCAGTTGGTTAAGCGTCTGCCTTTGGCTCAGGTCGTGATCCTGGGGCCCTAGGATAGAGCCTGCTGAGCAGGGAGCCTCCATCTCCCTCTCCCTGCCACTCCCCCTGCTTGTGCTCTCACTCTCCCTCTGTCAAATAAATAAAATCTTAAAAAAAAAAAAATTGAAACAAAAAACTGTCCCGTTGTTCCCAAAATGTCTTTTATAGTTTTTCTTGGCAAGGGTAGGGTGGGATGGGAAAGAAAAGGGATTAGCATCCAGTCTAAGTTCACTTCATAGAGATCTTTCTAATAGGAAAAAGTTCTGCTCAGAATTCTTTAGTTGTCCCCTTCACCAACAGGTTCAAGTCCTTACTCTTCATAGACTCCAGACAAGTGTTGCCAAGAGTTGAGGGAGGGGAATGGTGAGAGAGAAGGCAGTCAAGATGTGCTGGAGGTAGAACTGACAGATCTGGCAGCTGGCTAGCTGGGAGAGAGCAAGACGGGGTGGGTTTGGGGCCACTAAATGGAAGATGTACCATTTCTGGGGAGAGAACCCGGGAGGGACAAGCAGGTTCTGTAGGAGGAAGATGAGTTAAATTCTGGGTACAAAGGCATCTCAAGGACCAGTAGGACACTAGAGCAATGTCCACTAAGCAACTGGAACTCCAGGCCTGGCACTGAGCAGAGCTAAGAGGTGCTGGCAAATAAGTCTCCTGGGAAGGCTTCCTCCTTCCCCTCTGAAATCCCTCTCACAAGGTCACTCAGACTCCTGCTGGCAAATCCAGTTTTCTGTCATCTTAACTTTTTAGCAGCATCTGGCACAGTTGACCACCACCTCCTTGAAATACCTCCCCTTGGGCACTGCCACAAACAGTGAGTGACCTTGCTGGCTCCTCCTTCCCAGTCTCCCTTGCTGCCTCTCCTTCCTACATCTAGCCTGTGAATGAATGTTCCTTCCTTCCTTCCTTCTTCCCTCCCTCCCTTCTTTTATTTTTTTAATTTAAATTCAAGCTAGTTAACATATAGTGTAGTATTGGTTTCAGGAGCAGAATTTTTTGATTCATCACTTACATATAACACCCGGTGCTCATCCCAACAAGCGCCCTCCTAATGTCTATCAATCATCTAGCCCACCCCCCAGCCCTGTTTGTTCTCCATATTTGATTCTCTTATGGTTTGCCTCTGTTTTTATCTCATTTTATTTTTCCTTCCCTTCCCCTATGTTCATCTGCTGTGTGTCTTAAATTCCACGTATGAGTGAAATTATATATTTGTCTTTCTCTGACTGACTTAATTTGCTTAGCGTAACACCCTCTAGTTCTATCCACGTTGTTGCAAATGGCAAGATTTTATTCTTTTTGAAGCCTGAGTAATATTCCACTGTGTGTCTGTCTGTCTGTCTGTCTATTTATCTATCTATCTATCTATCCATCTTCTTTATCCATTCATCAGCTGATGGACATTTGGGTTCTTTCCATAATTTGGCTAGCCTGTGAATGTTGACACACCTCAGGGCCTGTTTCTTAGCCCCTTCTCTATCCACACTCTTCAAGCAATCTCCTCCATTCCTATGGTTTTAAAAAATGTTTTATTAAGAAAAATTTCAATTATATGCAATACAGTATAATGAAACCCACGGATCTATCAACATTTGGCATTCCTATATACCAACAACTCCCAAATGTAACCTGTAGTCCAGACATCTCCTTTGAGGGTCAAATAGATCAAACAGGCCAAATGCCTTTCCATTTGAATAGCTCACAGCCATCTCAAACTTTACCAGGTTCAAAAGTGCTCTGGATTCCCCTCTCCCCACACTGTATCTGTTCTTCCTCCTCCCAATTAGGAGCAAGCTCCCAGATGGCAACAACTTTATGCACGGATATTTCCCAACAGCGCCTGGCACATGGTGGGAATTCATATGCCTGTGGAACCAGTGACTTTCAGTAAATGGCACCAGCATCTGCCCATTTGGTCATTACCCTTGATTCTGTCTCCTTTCCAAAATCAGACTGATATGTTAAAAACATAGATCAGATCATGTCACACTAGAATGTATACCCTTAAATGTCTTCCACGGCTCTTGGTATAAAATCCAAACTCTCTAAAATGGCTTGCAAGGCCTGGAATTACAGGGTTCGTGCTCCCTTCCACCTGTCTTCCAGCCCGTCTTCCCTTCACTCCTATGTTCCATCTTCCTAGGCTTTTCTGGAGTTTCCTGGTATGCCTTATTCCTTCCCAGTCAGGGCTTTCCTGCACACTGACCCTTCAGGTCTCAGCTTAATGGCACCTTCCTGGAGAGGCCTTCCATGATCTCACGGGGTGGGTTCCCTGATCTTCTCTCACACCACCTACTTCAATCTTTAAGTCTGTATGAATTTTTACCGCTGCCATGGCTTCCTGGGGAGAGTGACCATGGCTATTATGCTGAGTTCCACATGGCTTCAAAGACATCGTATACATTCAAAATTTGTAGAATCAGTGAATTAACTGGGTCTAGATTGAGTCCCAAAAAACTCCTACAGTTAAGACAGTCAAAAGATACAGGGGGCCTGAGAGAGTAATCCAAGAGCCAACAGGCTGGGCTTCAGTTTCAAGAGCATTTGGCCCCAGCAGGAAGTGGGGGCACTGGGCAGACCCAGGTCCAAATCTCCAATTTACTAGCTTTGTGACTTTGGGCACTTTAGGTGAATATGTTGGGTGAACACCTTCAGCCTCAGCTGTCTTTTTGGAAAGAAGAAAATATGAATTTCAGTTTCTTATCACCTGTGTGGGAAAAAACAAGACACAGTGGATGCTCAATAACAGAATAAAAGTAAGAGGTTGACCTGTTAATCAACTTGGAAACATAAACATCAAATTTGGAAATACAAGTTGGGCATCGGTCCTAGGAAAGGTGCTGGGCCTGATAAACTTGAGTTCAAATGCCTTTTTTAGCTAGCTGTCTCACCCTCTTTGAGGTTCCATCTCATTTGTAAAATGCAGACCCTGTTACTTAAGATTGCTTCTAGGATTAGATTAAATAAACTCTCTGGCTCATAGTCAGAGTTTAACAAACAGGCAGTCAGTCCCTTTACTCTTTCGTTAAGTGACAACTGAATTTCTAAAGGCTCATTATTTAACTACAAACAGATAACGTTTAAATTATCCAATGTAAAGAAAACAAGAAAGCCAAATCTGCGTGTCAGTATGAGGTGGGTTTTTGAACATGGAAAACAAGAACGGATGTCAAAGGGATGAATTAAACCGAATATTTGATCCAATGCGTTTTGAAGAAGTTTAAACTTGAACCCAATGTTGATAACTTGTAAGTACTTTTTGACCCGTTACCTACTTTTCAACGCAAGTCGGACTGTTCGTAGGGCTGAGACTTCCCCACTACTCCCTTGCGTCTCCCTGGGGGCTCACCCCGCATGAGTTATTTTATTTCTTCCTCACCACCTCGGAGGTTAAGTAGTATCTCTACTGCCATCTGCGGATGCAGACGTCGCGGCTTCGCGCGGACGCGCAGCCTTCTCCGGGCGCCCGCGACAAGCCGGAGGCGGAGGCCAGGGCCTGGGGCCTCAGCCGCGCGCGCGCCCTCGGCCACCGCTCGGGTGGCGCCGGGTCAAGGTCCCGCAGGCCGGGCCCGCACGGCCCGCGGACGTGGCCCTGGCACCGAGCGCCGTCCCCGCCGTGACCTTGAGCCCGGCAAGCCCGGAACGCGCTCCGACTCTGCCGAGGCTCCCGCCCGCCCTGGCCGGGCCGACCGCGGCCTCGGACCCGCAGCCCCGGCGGCCATGCCCGAGGGAGCGCTGCCGGGCCGGGGCGGAGGCCCGCGCCGGGGGACCCCGCGCCCTCCGCCCCGCGGCGGCCACTCCCCGGCCGCTCCCGGAAAGGGCGGCGCTGCTCACCGGAGCGCGAGCTGGAGGCTGCAGGGGGCGGCCCGCCGCAGGACACCGCCGGCCGAGGCCGCTCTGCGGGCGTGTAGTACTCGCGCC
>NC_058407.1:160779605-160885891 GCF_002201575.2 Neomonachus schauinslandi | reverse complement strand
AGTGTTGAAATGAAGAGGTTCTCGGGACGGGAGGGGGGCACAGACGGGAGATCGGGTAAGTGGCCGTGGCTGTGAAGCAGAGGATAGAGGCCGAGTTGCTGGCACAACAGCGCAGTCCCAAGGGAAGAGGAGTTGACCAGTGGAAGGGAGGACATCTCGGCCAAGAAACCCTGGGTGGCTCAGTCGTTAAGCGTCTGCCTTTGGCTCGGGTCATGATCCCAGGGTCCTGGGATTGAGCCCCGCATCGGGCTCCCTGCTCCGCGGGAAGCCTGCTTCTCCCTCTCCCACTCCCAGTGCTTGTGTTCCCTCTCTCGCTGTATCTCTCTCTGTCAAATAAATAAAATCTTAAAAAAAAAAAAAAAGAAAACAACTTAAAGGCCTGGGTCAGGATGGGCAATGTATCCTGGGTAAGATAAAAGAGCCACAGGTGTAACCTTGAAAACTGCAACCAAGAGGGGGTAGGCAGAAAAGGAGCTAGACAGTGAGAGAAGGGGGAGGCACAGGGAAGAGTAGAGGCCCCAGCCAGCAAGGGGAGCATTTGAAGGACAGTGCAAGAGTCTGCAGAGGCCAAGAGGAAAATGCCCTCAGGACTGGTTAGCTGGGAGGTCTCTGTTACCCAGGCCGGTCTCTGCATAAGAGGGGTGGGGGGCAGGAACTGCGCTTCTTGGAGGCAAAGGAAGCATTGGAGCTTAAAGGGTGCAGTTTTCTGACTGGGGGGAATATTTGAACATGTTAATATGTCAAGGAGCCGCCAGGGAGGACACAAAGGGGTCCTGTGGATGGAGGAATGGCAACAAGGTTTCTTGGAGGCCAGTGAAAAGAAGACCAAGGGACGCAGGACAGGAGGCCAGAGGCTGTGTGGCTGAGCAGGTTCCTGATCTCAACTGGCCAATGCTTAGTGAGCCTGTAAGAAACTGGAGAGGCCCAAAGGGAGGCTGAAGTGAGCTTTCCCCAGGGCAAAAAGGACATGTCCCAATCCTCCCCTGCAGGAGACAAGCCTCTTCAAGCCAGTGGTGTCACTGTACCCTTGTGACTTCACACAGGGTCTCCCAACTTCTCAGTTAATCCAGAGACAAATGCTTTCAAATGTATTTCCCTGAGATGTAAACCTGGTAAGTATTTCTTGGGTTGACCGTGCTTTTGTGCTATTTAGTATTAGGCCACTTATTCTGCATTTTCTCCACTATCCTCTTGCTCCAGAGTTCCATTAACCCAGTGCTTTTTACTGGGCGAGGTACTCTTATTTCACAGGTGTATAGCTTAGGTTACTCAATGCCATAGAAGAAATACTGGGCATATTCCTGGAGCATAATTTTTACACCAAGATTATTCGGAAAGGTATCTTAAGATAAAAAACAATAGAGTGTATTAAGCATTTTAAGTATTTGAGGTTTTTGAGATGGCTTGTATAGGTGTCCTGTCTCTTCCAGGATAACGGGTTCCATATAGCTTCACCCGTGGGAGACGTGCACACTTCCTTTGCTTGTTGGAATATCATCTATTCAACCTCTTTTCCTCTTTCCTTATCCAGCTCAGTTTAGGTCTTAGGGCCAGTCTTTGAATAAGTCTGTCTCCTTCCTTCTGATCTTTCCCCTTCCAGTCCCATTCTCTACATGATGCTATTACTTTTATAGGAGTGTGAATCTAATTATATCATTCTCTTTAAAAATGTCAAATAACCCACAACGACTTAAGTGTAATTTCCACCTACTTCTCTTTTTTTTACACGGTAGAAGTTTATTAAGCAAGGATACAGAAAAAGCTCTCAGGAGTGAGAGGGGTCCTGACAGGGTTGCCCTCTGCCTATTCCTTTACCTGAGCTCCACTCGTGTTCAAAATGTCCCAGCAGTCCTCATCAGCTTACAGAAGCCCTTGGTTATGCTCCTTTCTCTCATACTTTCAGGATTTTACACTGTTCCTTCTGCCTTGAATGCCCTTTCCACAACCCTCATCTACTAGCCTGGAGACTGCTCCTTTAAGATTCAGTTCTAGCACTATCTAGTCTCTTCCGGGGAAGTTATCCTTATTTCTTCCCTACCCATATGCTTCTGTTTGCTATTAAGGAAACCATGCATACCTCACTTCCTAGATTATGAACCTTCAGTGGGTGAGCAGTGCTTGTGGTTACTGTTGAAACCCTGTGCTTATACAATACACATATTGGTTGAGGTTGAAGTCTTTTTCTAGGAGCCAGGAAACTGCAATATGTAACTCAGTGTGTCTTCAGGTCAAAATCTAGGTTCATAGTTTATTAATAAGCAAAAACAAAACTGAAACTCTCCAACTCAAATGCATAGTGTGAGCTCTAAAACTTCATCAATGTATCGGATTTTATGAAATCAGTCCTATCTAATCTATGCTAGAATACAGGATAAAAGAAAAGTGAATTTTCAAGTTTTATTTTCTATGTGTCAACATTCATAATACAGACTTTAATCTGATAAAGTCTGACCCCAATCAGACTGCTGATTATTTCGATTTGTAACTGGTTAAATCAGAGAAAAAAATTTATTTTCGAATATATGCCACCAAAAATAAATATTCACTTAATGCAGTCTTATCTGTTTTATATCAAAAGATTTTTCCTCCCCAAATAAAGATTCTAAGATAAATTCAAGATTCCTTTGAATGAAAAAAAAAATACACCTTCTAAAACAGCTTACAAAACAATGCAGGGGATTGCTAGGCACACTTACTGTAAGAGGAAAGTATATTCAATGAAAAGGAAATTGAAAACATGACCTTAACCTTTTATGAGAATTTAACAAGGCCTTTACTTCATTTACCTTTAGCTATTCCATAAATACCGGAAGAGAAATTGGACACTTTGTTATGAAACTTAGAAAAATTTCTTTTTTCCATAAAGCAAACTTATAAATCCCTTTGGCTCCTTCTTCCAATCCTCCTTCACTGTGCTGAAGAGCTACTGAGTTCTTCCAGATTTTTGGTTAGGCAGGTGGTTTCCAAGCTGACTGGGCTTTCCAGGTAGGTAGTTCCTGCACAGGGTTTTCCGGTCACTGGATCTATAACTTGTCCAACTTTGAAAATGATCTCGGCCAGTTCATGTTTCACATGCTTTGCTCGTGGAACAGGTAGAGCTTTGAGAAGCACAATATCCCCAACTGTGCACTGCTGAAGAGCATCGTGAGCAAAGTAGGTTTTACGCTTATTAAAATACTGTTGAAAGAAGGAGGAACAAATCAGTAGTTCCCATCTGTGATCTGACAATACAGTATAGAATATGAAAGAGTAATGCACAGAAAACAAGCTGGGACTTGGGGAAAAAAGATAATATACTTAGGAGGCCTCTAATACAAAAATTAGCTGCTTAATTTCTGGAAAACAGTATATTCTAGAGTGGATCATGTCCCTGAGCTCTCCAGCCTATTACCTTCAGTATCCTTGTCTATCAATCATCATCCTTCTTTACCCTTATTTAAACTCTTCCTTCCTAGGGGAGCCTTCTCTCCAGCCTATAAACATGCTACTTTCACTTCTAGTTCTGGACCAAGTCACTTAATCATTCCCCATCATAAGCTCAGTTTTTTTTTTTCCCCAACATAAAATGAGGCTCCAATATCTGCATCTCTAAAGTTAACCAGAGAATCAAATGTTATAATATACATAAAACACTTAGCTCCATGGGTGGCTCGAAGTACTGCAAACAAGCCACAGATGGTCATAAACAACCTTGCTACAGAAGGTATTCTCATTCTACATATGAGAAAACAGGCTCTGGAGTAAGGTAATGGGCACAGCTAGTAAACAATAGTCAATATTCAAGCTAAGGTCTTCTGACTCTCAGGCCAATGATCATGCTGCCACTCTTCAGCTTGCTCCTGTGTTGTTGTTAATAAAAGACCACTTTATTTTGCTCCTTAACCCACCTGGTGCCCCCTTCCCTCAACTCTGTCACCTCTGGGGGCACCTGGGTGGTTCCGTCGGTTAAGTGTCTGCTTTTGACTTGGGTCATGATCTGGATTGAGTCCCGCTTCGGGCTCCCTGCTCAGCAGGGAGCCTGCTTTTCTCTGCCCCTCCCCCTGCTTGGGCTCTCTCTCTCAAAAATAAGTAAAATCTTTAAAAAAACAAAAAAAACCCCAAAAAACCCTGTCACCTCTGCTCCTGTGTTTTTGATCCTAGATAGCAAAGAGCATTTCTACCTTCCTGTGTGCCCAACCTTGAATGCAGAGCCATCCCTGCACTTTCCTCTTCCTTCCTTGCACATCTAACAAATCAAGGACTCTGACCCTTCTTTCTGAAATCTACTTTTCCCACTCCATTCCCACTGCTACAAAGACTATTCAGGTCCTTATATCCAGTTCTAGACTTCTGCAATAGTCTTCTTACCCACTTCCTTACCTCTGGTTCTCACCCTATGTCTCCAACTCTGCCTTCCTTTGCTTATAGGAAGAAATCCAAAAATACCACATCCAAGACCACTCTCAGTCCAGCTCCCAGTGTTCCTGCATTCACTCAGCAACAGTCAGTGCCTACTTAGGGTCAAGCTCTGGGCTCGACCTTGCCAAACCACTTGTTCCTGCACAGTGTCATGCCCTTTAATGGCTAAAAGAGCTTCCATAAACCACTCACCATGGCCAGAATGACCCCCCCAAACCCGTCCTTTGGATATAAGCCTCTCTGAGATTCAGCCCAAATGAGTCTTAACTGAGGATGCTCTCCTTCAGCCATGTGGGAAGAAACAGGTGTCCTGCTCTCTGCTCCCAGTACTTTGCACATAGAATGACTATAGCAGTTATCAGCTGAGTTGAAATTAACTCTATGTGTCCCCAGAATTTGAGAATGAACCATGATCAATTCACTTTGTTATACCCACAGATCAGCGCAGTGGCCGGTTCACAGCAGATGCTCAGTGCATCTGTACTAACAGGGAACTGTTTCTCTGCTTAGAACCCATAACATGCTGTGACTTATCAATGCCATGTGAAAAAGGGACATCCCTCACCTTTAATAAATAGGGATCCAAAACAAGTCTGGTCACTCTCACTTTAGCTGTTTTTTGCATTGCTGTTCCAATCACCTTCCCCACGATCCATTTGGCATGGACGGATGAACGAACTACGGACATTATGTGGCTTTGGTCACCTGAAAAACAAATTTCAAAGTGTAATTTGCTGGTTGTTACGACTCACCAAATGAATTTTGTTACTAGACCTGCTGAAGTTCAGAAACAGTTTTTGTTGGCCTTCCGGAATCACCACTCTAGAGATGCTTACACGTTTCACTATTTCCTTAGCCCAACCTTTCACCTTCATACTGTTTACGGAGCTGTCGTTTTAACCTAAGCCTCTATTTCCCCCTGTGCAAAACGGGAATAAGAACAGGATCTACTCACAGGAGTGCTTTCAGGGTTTAACCTAGAAGGCGCTCAATAGCGCTAATAAACGTGGGTCTTTACTGGTGTCCCTTACTTCCTTCCTTCCGCTGGGCGAGCCTGTCCCTGAAGGCTCCAGCCCCGCTACTCGCGCGCTCACGGCCTAGGCGGAACGGCCGGGGGCGTCCTCCTCACTGGAGGACACCTTCACCTGGGACTGCTTTCTCGATCAGTCAATGCTGAGTCCATCCAGCCGGACCTGGGGTAGGATGGGATCACTGACCCTCCCGCCCCGCACTACCCCGGGATCAGGCCCCTCGCCTCGCCGCCAGGTTCTCACGGGGGTGGCGTCTCGCTCGTCCGAATTCAGCCCCGGCAACTGCAGGGCTCGACCCGCGCCCACCTTCCGGCTCTGTTTTCCCGGCGCGTGTAGTCCGGATGGGCGGCCGGAGCGTGACGACGTCACGTCCTTACAAGGCGCTGCGCCCGGGACGGCTCCTCTCATTGGCCGCGTGTCCCATCAGCGGAGGGTAAAGGCATGACTCCGCCCACTCCCCCTTAAAGGGAACCGCGGACCGTGGGTAAACGGGAGACTTGTACCTGCCCTTTTTCCACGCGCGGAGCTGCTGGAGCGTGGAGGATTCCAGCCTTTCATTGAACTATTCCATTCGGTTTCCTCTTCTTCCGCCGAGCTCCCAGGCTTGGACAAGGCCTTGCAAATCAGAGGAACCTCATTCATTTATCAAACACGGAAACATCGGACACTGCTCAATGATGAGACTTAAGCATTCTACGCGCACAGCTCCTTTAAAGATAAACTTCTGTAGGTTTTTGTGCCCAGTTTGATTTTAGGTGTTATTTCTCAATATCTACGAGACAGAGAGAAGTCCGGCGTGGGCACATATTTATGTGTGACAGTTATGAAGGAGTTCGATGGGCCGTGAGCAGGCTGCTTGATGGCGCCTTCTCAGAGGGAGGACTGGGAATGTATTAGGAAATTAAGAGAAACAGAAAACAATAGGCTACTGGCACAGACAATTTGAGGGCCCAAATATGGGTATAGTGCGTTGTCTTTAATCATTGAAACATCTTAGCGACTGGTGAGGGAAGACTGGGAAAATAAGAATTCTCCCAGTCTGTCCAACACTCATTTCTTTCTTAGCAAACAGGTATAGAACACTTCTTAGACTCTGTGCTAGGCAAAAAGATGAATCAAAGGAGACTCCCTCTCTCAAAAAGGCCACAGCCTAGTAGGGACAGGTGAGTAAAGAAATAAGTGTAAAACAACTGTAGGTAATGTGAACCTTGAGAAAGGAATGCATACTTTTGCGGAGAGGAGACTTGATCAATACATAGCCCTTGACCAGGGGCTATATGGCTTGAGAGGAGAGGGACGTGGGATGTGGGAAGGGCATTTGAGGCATAAAAGGAGAGCATGTGCAGGGGTGCTGGGTTGTGAGAGACAGTAAGATGAGCAGGAGGCTGATACTGCTAGGATATACGGTCAGGAAAAGAATGGCAGGGATCTAAGTTGGTCAGAGATAGGCCTCTACCTAGGAAGCATTTATTGTTAAGGGCCTGTCCTCACTTTTTGTTCTAAATGATGGGAAGAGATATGAATAGTTTTGCTAGCCTTCAACATCATTGTGGTAGGAGTGTGAAGGAGAGAACAGAGGTTGGAGAGATTGGAGGCTAGATGCTTTGTCAGCGGATGGTGAAAACCTAAATTGGAGCAGCGGGAATGAAAGAAAGAAAGTGGGTTGGAGAAGTGATTGGGAAATTGGCCGTGTGAGGCAAGGGGACAGAGAGGTGGTAAGAGTTCGTGTAGGTATGGCATAAACAACAGAAATTTATTTTCTCATGGTTCTGGAGGCTAGAAATCTGAGATCAAGGAGCTGTCAGGGTCAGTTTCTGGTGAGGGCTCTTTTCCTGGCTTGCAGATGATCACTTTCATGCTATGTCCTCACGTGGCCTTTCCTCTGTCTATGTGTGCACAGGGAGAGAGAGCGCAGACAGACTGGTGTCTTCTTTTTCTTTTACGAGAACTCTAATCTTATTGGATTAGGCCCACCCTTATGACCTCATTTATTTATTTATTTTAATTTAAAAAAAAGATTTTAGTTATTTATTTGACAGAGGGACACACAAGCTGGGGGAGCGGAAGAGGCGGGCTCCCCACTGAGCAGGGAGGCCGATGTGGGCTTCGATCCGAGGACCCTGGGATCATGACCTGGACTGAAGGCAGACGCTTAACCAACTGAGTCACCCAGGTGCCCCTGACCTCATTTAATCTTAAATACCTTCTAAAGGTCTTGTCTTCAAATACCATCACATCGGGGGTTAGGGCTTCAACATCCATATGAGTTTTGGAGGGGGGGACGACACAATTCAGTCCATAACAATAAAATCAAAGAAGCAAAGTAAAAGCCTTGCAATCTTAAATTCGACTTGGAAGTACAGTATGAACTCATGATTTATTTTTCTCAAAAAAAGTTTTTCCTAGAAAGCCTACAAACCCAGTATCAATCAGTTCCAAGCACCCAGATTGTGGTATTTATATACCATTTTTCTCTGAAAGGAACAAAGGATCCTTGAAAAATCACTGACTTCAGGTCTGGAGCAGGAAGTGTGTGAGTTAAACTTGGGACATCTTGTGTCAGAAATCAAGAGAGCTATTAAAGGTGAATGGGGTCAGGTCAAAAGTCAACCTGAAGGAGTTCCTACTGAACTAAGATGAAATTATGTGAGGCTAAAGAGAATTATAACTGCAATGGATTGAAAACCATAAAATATATGAAAATCCATGAGTTCATAATGGTACCTAAAAGTAAAGCCTCAAAATGGTACCTAAAAGTAAAGCCCCTAAAAATGGGTGGCTCGGTTGGCTGGGCATCTGCCTTTGGCTCAGGTCATGATCCCAGGGTCCTGGAATTGAGTCCTACGTCGGGCTCCTTGTTCAGCAGGGAGCCTGCTTCTCCCTCTCCCTCTGCCTACTCATTCCCTGCTTGCTCTCTCTCTCTCTCTCTCTCTGTCAAATAAATAAATAAAATCTTTTTTTTAAAAAAAGTGTGACCTGTGACCAACAAAGAATAACCAGACCCTAGGGGGAGGTGGGGCATTGAAGCTGTTATCACTAGTCCTTGCTCAATGGTGATATCAATAGAGATGTTAAAAAGATTTAAGTTCCGGGGCACCTGGGTGGCTCAGTCATTAAGCGTCTGCCTTTGGCTCAAGTCATGGTCCCAGGGTCCTGGGATCGAGCCCCGTATCGGGCTCCCAGCCTGGCGGGGAAACCTGCTTCTCCCTCTCCCACTCCCCGTGCTTGTGTTCACTATCTCGCTGTGTCTCTCTCTGTCAAATAAATAAATAAAATCTTAAAAAAAAAAAAGATTTAAGTTCCCTGGTTAGCTTGCTTCTTTTTTAAAAAAATTTTTATTAACATAAAATGTATTATTTGTTTCAGGGGTACAGGTCTGTGATTCATCAGTCTTACACAATTCACAGCGCTCACCATAGCACATAACCTCCCCAGTGTCCATCAACCAGCCACCCCATCCCTCCCACCCCCCTCCACTCTAGCAACCTTCAGTTTGTTTCCTGAGATTAAGAGTCTCTTACCGTTTGTCTCCCTCTCTGGTTAGCTTTCTATAAAAGATCAATCCTAAAGGCCCTCACTGGCAACCCTGTCGGGACCCCTCTCACTCTGGAGGGCTTTTTCTGTATCTTCACTTAATAAACTTCTATTATCTTCACTTAATAAACTTCTATCGCTTTACTCACTCTCCTTTGTCCCAAGATTCATTCTTCGACTTTGTGAGACAAGAGCCTAGCTCTCCCGCATCACTTTGGTGCTGAAACCCAGGATCACTTCCACCGAAGGGTGAGTAAAAGCGGACTCTTTTCTTTCCTGGGAGACGTCTCTCCCTTAGATGGCCTCTTTTCATAAACAGCAAAGCCGGGCACCTGTTGGCCAGTTAAAGATGATTAAAGGCCAGTTAAGCGCTGCTGCCAGTCTTAAATCTCAGGTGACAGGCTTCTGGACAAAGGTTTGGTCAATCCCACTTCCTCAAAAGAAGGGTCTGTTGGCCTAATTCTACGCAGTTCTGCTTTCTCCCTTCATTGGCTTTTTTTTTTTTTTAAGATTTTATTTATTTATTTGACAGAGAGAGACACAGTGAGAGAGGAAACACAAGCAGGGAAAGTGGGAGAGGGAGAAGTAGGCTTCCCACCGAGCAGGGAGCCTGATGCAGGGCTCGATCCCAGGACCCTGAGATCATGACCTGAGCCGAAGGCAGACGCTTAACGACTGAGCCACCCAGGCGTCCCTTCATCGACTTTTCTTAAATGGCTTTCTCCCACCTCAGGGACTTTGCCTATAGTAGGGCCCTTTCAATCTCTGGTGGTACTATGCCCCTTTAATAAGGGATTCATTTCAGGAAGAGTGTTGCCTATGTAGATACAAGGTTTCTTCATTTAAAGATGTTTTTCATGAGAACTTAGGTCAGGAAGAGAATCTTTTCCTCATTTTTGCTGCCTGCTAAGACATATGTTTTTCTGTTAGGTACAGTTTAGGTTTAATCAGGGCCAGGGATCAAAACCCAAGTTAATCTGCAAGCAGGATTAGAGCTCTCTCTTTATATGTTAAGTTGGAGGGAGCCAAATAGTTCCTGGGCATTTACTCCTCTTGGAATACTTTGGGTATTAAGGAGGGAATTACGAACCCCCCAGCCATTTCCTCGATTGGTTGCATTAGTGTCTGGGACTTTAATGGGTTATATAATTGAGGCTTTCTTGTTCCGACAACAGAAATATGAAATTATGATGATGCTAAATCTCGGGGTCTTTACTCCTCAACAGGGCCATGCTTGCAAATGGGACCTCAGGTATATGGACAGAAAAAGCGCCCAGGGGTAAGGCGAGGGAACATATTTGAATAAAAGTTTAAGCTGTTAACCTCCCTAAGCCTTTATGATTGGGCCAGATTTTTTGGTGGGGGTGGGGGTGGGGGAAGGGGACGAGGGGAAATGAATCCAGAGGAGAAAAGGAGGATCAGGTGATGGATGGCTAAGAGTGGCTACTCCCGTTGGCCTGATGCCTCCCCAACTCAAGATGTTAGGCCACTCTTTCACCTTGGGTAGGAAACCATGGGATGCCTTGGTTCACAGGGGAGAGCTGATATGTAGGGACACCTTCATAGTCACCTCTCTATTAACAGGTACGGGGTAACTCCTACCGGGATCGCAAGATGGGAAACCATTCTCTGCGGGGACTCATGGATTCAGTACTGCAAAATTGGGTAATTTCCCCTTGTAAAACTTTTCTAGTGTTTTCCATGGGTTAAACGGCGGGTTCTTCAAGGCAAGGTAAAATAAGGTGTGACCTTGGGGCAAAGCATGGTCTCTTCAGTTCCCAAGGACTCTCCCTTGGGGTGCCTTTTAACCCGCTGGAAACAATTTGTATTGCAAATTTAGGAAAGGATTGAGCTGTAACACTCACTGCATGGCCACAGTGGGATCAGGTCTCTCCTGCAGCAAACAGGGCAAATAGACAGGTACCCTAAGTCCATCCAGGCTTTCAGGGCTCTAAATCAGGACCCAGACCTAAGGCCCTCTTGCAGAACGTGTTTGGTGGTAACCAGACCAGTAAACTCCCTATCATACTGGATGATTGTCTAAGTAGGTCTCCTCCAAATAAAACCAGGTTGCTGGAAGAAACAAGCCAACCCTAGCAAAGCGGGGGATGCTGCTCTCACTCTCTCTCACTGTTCCTCCTCCTAATAGATGTGAGGGCTTCTCCCTCATTTCTCAGGTTAATGGCTGTAAGTGGAGCCAACTGTGGTTAATCTACCTCAGGACAGGGACTTTAAGGAATATTCTCAAGCAGCTGCTGAAACTCTCTGTTTCAGGGAAGTTCCCTGTCTTCTCTGGCCTGACATGGACTGCCTAACCCCACTTGTTGGTGGATAAACATGGTGTTTACTCATTGTCCAAGTGGATGAGCTTTAGAACTGGGAACCCATTTCCTCTGTCCTCTGGCTCTTTGCCTCTTCTGTCTGCCCCACCCCCTCCTTTTTCTGTATCTTGGGTATGGCCTACATACACTGCTCACTTCACATTCCCCACCAGTGTCTCATTGATAATGGGAAACAAACTAACTTTTAAAAGTGGACCCAGGTGGAACATAACTTGGTATTTAAACTAAGTTAAGTTTGTTGGTTTGATTAAGATAGACATGTCTTTAAAGTTATCAGCATTAAATGTGAAACTTTTATTCTGCCAAGGTTTGCTGAAGGTCAAATAAGCTCGTGTTATCTCTGTTGCAATTTGTTAGCAAAAAGATGACTAAAATGATGGTTAATTGTCCCATCAAAGTTTTCATAGAGAATTGTTAAAATAGCTTTCAAAGTCTTTGGGATTAAATTCATTGGACATCTAGGTCTTTTCCAAACAGGATAAGGTGCTAAATCATTGATTACTGGATGTAGGTTTGTGCTTTTGACTACTTATTGCAGAGAAACTAAAGATATTTAAATCTGGCAAACATGCTTTGTGCTTAACTGGTTCATAAATTTGCCATCTAAAGAATTCTGGTGTGACAGTTCACAATTGGTTACTACTTAGTCTTCACTGGAGACTAAGATTTCTAGGAGTGTAAAATTCGGCAACTCTGTATGTAGAAAAGCGGGAGATATGTAAGAAAGATATAAGGAATGGGAATACATTTTTGTTGAAGGCAAAAAAAGGTAACTTTGTCCTAAATAAGATGATTATTTGGAGAGAAATGGCTTGGGACAAAATCTGAATGCAAAAGAAAGTTGTAGGTTTGTGAAGGGAAATCTGTGAAGGGAATTTTAGGTGTGGTCAGGATGGGCTAAAATTAAAGGGATTTTAAAGTACATTGGGGGGCGCCTGGGTGGCTCAGTTGTTAAGCGTCTGCCTTCAGCTCAGGTCATGATCCCAGGGTCCTGGGATCGAGCCCTGCATCGGGCTCCCTACTCCGCAGGAAGCCTGCTTCTCCCTCTCCCACTCCCCCTGCTTGGGTTCCCTCTTTCACTGTCTCTCTCTCTGTCAAATAAATAAATAAAATCTTAAAAAAAAAAAAAGTACATTGGTATAAGATCAAAAGTCTGCTATCTCTCTGTTAAAAAGACAAAGTTTTCTTGAGTTGTTGGTGCTCTTGATAAAATGTAAACAGCTATTTTTTCTTTTTTGTCTGCGCAGAAAGTTTCTGTGTTTTTCCTTTATCAGGTCTTTGATGATCCCCAATCCTATTTAGGCATGTGCTTTAAAACTTTCTAAGGTTTTAACAAACTTCCCCAAGATTTAAATCATGAGCAAAGTCTTGTTGACTAATTAGACTTGTTTGTTTGGTATGGTACATTCTGGCATAAGGTCATTATCACTCCATATTCTAGCTATTGAAGTGTTACGTGTCACAGAAATAACCAGATTTCCTTGCAAGCTATGTTGTAACCTCTCATCAGATCTTTAACCATGTCCGTTCAGAACTTTTGTCATTTTTAATTGTTCTTATTCTCTTGCAAAATGAGTTTCATCTTCAAGGAGGTTCATAAAAAGGACTTCAGGACAAATACAGATATTCAGTATCTTTAGGATCAAAACTGAAATGGGTAAGAATTTCCAGAACTAAAGCTGCATCCAAACTAAACAAGAATAGTAGTAACATGGAACTAAGTGAATTGGGAAAAAAAAATGATTATGGGTTTTTGTAACTCTTGGTTACAACATTGCTGGTTCTCTAATGTTTGCTCTCCCAGATTAAGAAAACTTTTAAGATATCTATGAGTTTCAGAAAGTATTCATTTGTGGGCGCCTGGGTGGCTCAGTCGTTAAGCGTCTGCCTTCGGCTCAGGTCATGATCCCGGGGTCCTGGGATCGAGTCCCACATTGGGTTCCCTCCTCGGCGGGAAGCCTGCTCTCCCTCTCCCACTCCCGCTGCTTGTGTTCCTGCTCTCGCTATCTCTGTCTCTGTCAAATAAATAAATAAAATCTTTAAAAAAAAAAAAAAAAAAAAGAAAGTATTCATTTGTAAACAAATTGAAGCATTTAACTTTTCTCTACCTGAACCCTCTGAAATTCAAAAGGTCTCAGTAAGTATTCTTTCTTCCATGGCAATCATAGTCATTTGCATAAGTTCAATAAGAATCTGTTCTTGTAACAGGACACCATTGGAAACATTGGTTGTTTTACCAAGGCTTTGACTGGAATTTGAGAGAGACATGCATAGATTCAGATATGACCAGACAACTTTGAGGAACTAAGGCTGACTTTATGAAACCTGGAGCCATAAAGCCCCTTGGAACTGATACCTTGTTTACAGAGTTTCCAGCAGCCTCACCAGGTGAGTAAAGAATGTCACTTCCTGGCAGGTGCAGGAACCTCAGGATACTTTGGGGACCTCATGAAAAGGAATCCACCCACATCTACAGGTATTGCAGGCATGTCTGATGGCAAGTACTGGGCTTGGCTTCTGGCCTGGAGAGGCGAACTAAAAGTTTAACCTAGAGATTCCTTATAAAAATTCCAGCAAAGCAGATTTTAAAAGATCTATATGATCATTCTTGCTGAGCTTATGTAAATAATTATGCCGTTTGTTAAAACTGGACTTGTTTTTCAAATAAATTAGTCTTATTTGGCTATCTCGGGAAATGAGGGTTATTATAGAGAGAAATTATGTTTCTTTTTTAAAGATTTTATTTATTTATTTGACAGAGACAGAGATAGCAAGAGCAGGAAAACAAGCAGGGGGAGTGGGAGAGGGAGAAGCAGGCTCCCCACTGAGCAGGGAGCCCGATGCGGGGCTTGATCCCAGGACCCTGGGATCATGACCTGAGCCGAAGGCAGACGCTTAACGACTGAGCCACCCAGGTGCCCCAGAGAAGTTATGTTTCAATAACACACCTTTGCGGATGCTAAATTTTTGTTCTGATTGTCTTTAATGTTGTTTGCCTAAGCTAGACAACTTGAGGTAAACTTCAGAGCAATTGCCACAGTAGCTCATGTATAGACAATCTCCTTGCTTGTTATTCTGTGGGGATAACATGACCCCATGGGCATATGATTCCTCAAACAAATGGGAATGGGATAGATTGCTCAACAATTGTATAACTCAGCTATCACCTTGACCAACTCTATGTGGCTGGGATGACAAAATCGCTCTTTAAAAGCCAGAGGGTAGGGGCGCCTGGGTGCCTCAGTCGTTAAGCATCTGTCTTCAGCTCAGGTCACGATCCCAGGGTTCTGGGATCGAGCCCCGCATCGGGCTCCCTGCTCCAGGGGAAGCCTGTTTCTCCTTCTCCCACTCCCCCTGCTTGTGTTCCTTCTCTCGCTGTGTCTCTCTCTGTCAAATAAATAAATAAAATCTTAAAAAAAAAAAAAGCCAGAGGGTACCCAATGGAGATAATGGATGGCCCCACATTATGATTAGATTGGATGATGCACATGGGGATGCCCTTATCTCCTGAGACAAGTCTTCTCCCATTTGCCAGTGATTCCTTGTAATTAGGATATTGTTAAGGCTGGACTTCAAACAAAAAGGGCTTCTTGATAGTTTCATCCCTCATAGTCTTTTATCCTAGAAGCCACCTCTACTGACATACGATTGCAAACAAAGGCTTTAACCAAGCATACAACAACCCTCCTGGTAAAAAGAGTCTCAAAGCTCACTATGGGACTTCTAGGGCTTATGTTAGGACTGCAATATAAAATAAGCAAAACAGTATGCTTGCTCAGCAGGACTCTAAATGATACTACCCAGGCACTGGGTGCACTCAAGCCAAGAATTAAATGAAGTTAGAGAAGAAATTCTCAAGAATTGCGCCACTATTGACTGAATTCCCTCATGTGTTTTAACATTACAGTTAACTCCAATTAATAGGGGACATTTGTGATCAATTCAGATCAAGATATCCACTGATCTATTTGACAAAATTGGTAAATGGGGATCTTATATAAGGGATGCAATCATAATTTTGGGCCTAATAATTGTTTTATGTTCATCCTTTTGCATGTGCTGATGCAAGTACTGTTTGCTGCCCATCATGACCCACCTGGAGCCATACACAAACCCCTGGACCAACCCCTGGATAAATTCTAACTGCCATACAGCCCACCACCCCATTTCAGCAGGAAGCAGCCAGAGCAGTCATCGTCCCATGGCAGTTAGGGTTACTATTCCAGGGGGAGGAATGAGTAAGGGACAGGCAGGGCTGGGTAGGGAGAGACACAATAGGGGGCTATGTGATCAGGCTCACAGAAATCCCAAAAACGTGGAGGTGTGGGGAAACCAGAGATCAGGGGACAAATCAGACAACCCTACCCTAGGACCACCTTGCCCTAGGCATGGGGGTGGGGTGGGGTGGGTGTCTTTTTTTATGATAATCACCTGTGACCAGCAAAGAATAACCAGACCCTAGGGAGAGGTGGGCCATTGAAGGTGTTATCACTAGTCCTTGCTCAATGGTGATATCAGTAGAGATGTTAAAAGGGTTTAAGTTCCCTGGTTAGCTTTCTATAAAAGACCAACCCTAAAGGCCCTCATTGGCAACCCTGTTGGGACCCCTGTCTTGAGAGATTTTTCTGTATCTTCACTAACTTCTATCCCTTTACTCACTCTCTGTTGTCCGCGAGATTCATTTTTCAACTCTGTTAGACAAGAACCTAGCTCTCCCGCATCACCAGCCCTGGATAATGCCCTAAGATAGTGTTTATTAGTAAAATGACAACAGTTCCAGTTTCCAGACTGAATTGGCAGTGAGTGGAGCCTGAGGTTCCTGAGGCCTGCGGGGCCTTGCTGGAGATGGACAGCTGGATTCCTTATGATGACTATCCCGTGGTCTTCCTGACTGCCTATGAGAATCCCCCAGCATGGATTCCACCTCATGAGAGGGTATATCACCCAGAGTACAACAATGAGTTGACCCAGTTTCTGCCCCGGAATTGTCACACTGAAGAAACCCCCTGGAGCTCAGTAGGGATTTTTTTTTTTAAAGATTTTTATTTATTTGAGAGAGAAAGAGAGAGAAACAGCATGAGAGGGGAGAGGGTCAGAGGGAGAAGAAGGCTCCCCATCAAGCCAGGAGCCTGATGAAGGGCTGGATGCCAGGACTCCGGGATCATGACCTGAGCCGAAGGCAGTCGCTTAACCAACTGAGCCACCAGGCGCCCTCAGCTGGGATTTAATATCCGAGGAGGAAAGGCCTCCCAGCTAGGCATCTTTATCTCCAACGTGATTCCCGACTTGGATGCACATCAGGCAGGACTTCAGGAAGGGGACAAAGTCCTAGCTGTGAATGATGTGGATTTGCAAGATATTGAGCACAGCAAGGCTGTTGAGATCCTGAAGACAGCCCGTGAAATCAGCATGTGTGTCCGCTTCTTTCCCTACAATTATCATCATCAAAAAGAGAGGACTGTACACTAGAGAGTTGCAGCCCGTAGTCCTCCAAAGGGAATCTTCTAGGACAAGCTGGTTAGGCCTCAGGGAAGCCTCTTGGGAACCTCAACTCTTGGCCCCACCCTGGCAGAGCAGCATGGGGAAGATGGGGACACAGTGAGGCCCTGCCACTGAGCCAGCTAGCCAACTGCATTACCCAAACTGTACTGTACTCCTTGTTCCCTCGTTCTGTAGGCGAGCTTCATTCCCTGAAATGGGAAGGATGGAGATACCTAGGTATAGCCTGTGGAGAGCCCGGCTAGAAAAGGCAACTGACATTTATTGAATATCACATGCTAAACAACCACACACGTGTCATATCATGTTCATCAGAGTCTAGAAATCAATAGCAAAAAGGATCCTGGGGGCCTTCCATCTCGTCCCTTCATTGTACTACCAGTCTTAATCACTCCAGAGACTCCCTGGGACTGTTCCCCCACCCCCATTCTCTCTCCCCCAAAATGGTAAAAAGCAATGCTGGGGTTGGGGGGAAGCAACACGACAACATCAGGAAGCAGAGATAATAGGGTATAGTAGAAATTGTTTATGAGACTTGGACTGGAGAAACTTTGTATGAGTTCAGGAGATCCCCAAGATTACCCTCAGGTTCAGTAAATCGTAGAAAGACTCACTCTTGTCAGGCAGGACATTCCAATAGCTTACAAGATTACCTCCCAGGAGCCAGGGCAAAGGGCCAAACCTTTCTTTGGGTAAGAGTAATCCTTTACTAAAAAGCTTGGCATGTCAAATATCCCTTCTATGGGTGCTATGTGAGGGCTTTGTAGCCTCCAAGAGTGTGTATAACCTCTACAAAACTCCCAAATTATAAAACCTTCTTAATGCCTAGACTCAGAATCCAGAACATCACATCTTTTGTATTTCTGTTGGATAAAGTAAGTCAGAAATTGACCTAGATTCAATGTGGGAAGGGGGCTACACAAGAGCATAAATATCACGAGGTGTGGTTCACCAGGGCCACCTTTGGAGACTGCTTACTATGGTCCTTTCTTTTTTTTTTTTTTTTTTTTTTTTTTTTTTTTTTTTTTTTTTTTTTTTATTCATGAGAGACAGAGCGAGAGAGAAAGGCAGAGGGAGAAGCAGACTCCCAAGGAGCAGGGAGCCCGATGCGGGACTCGATCCCAGGACTCTGGGATCATGACCTGAGCCGAAGGCAGACGCCTAACCATCTGAGCCACCCAGGCGCCCTTCTATGGTCCTTTCTTATTTCATAATTTTAATTCCAGTGTAGTTAACATTAAAGCATTTCTTATGGTGAGTTAAGTGTGAGTTTTTAGTCTTTTCCTTCATGTCCTTTTATATAGCAAGGTTTGTAAAAACAAAACAAACAACAACAACAAAAAACCCCAAACCAGGGTTTGTGTTGAGACTACACTGTCATTGGATTCATTCTAATTATGCTCCTCATGAATGAGGGTTTTCCTGTGGATCTGTCATGGTTTTTGTGGGACTCTGGATTCTAGAATTCTCCAAGTATGAATTATTCCTGGTGAATCTTTGCATTATCATGCCCTGAAATAGCTCTTCATGATCAGTTTTGAAGTTTTGTGTTTTTTTCTTTGGACTCAGGCCTAGTCCCCTAGATTTTGAAAGACAAACAGTTCTCTGGGGGGGGGGGAATAAAACTAACAATAAATTTTATAAGAAATATGTAGTTCTCCCACTCCCACCCTGACAAGACCCAGTCATGACCCTGAAGCCCAAGGAAAGAATGTAATAGGGAAGAACCCATGAGCAGAGGACAAAAGTGGTTGTAAATGATGTTGCCTTTTGGTTATTCAAGGTGAACAGAGAGAGGATACCTAAGAGTATTGGATGGAGAAAAGGTTGACAAGGAAACTAAAAAGAAGTCATGGTCCTTGAGTCCCAGAGGACTAGGTTTTGAAAATGATGTGGGAGAGCTAGGTTCTTGTCTCACAGAGTTGAAGAATGAATCTCATGGACAACAGAGTGAGTAAAGGGATAGAAGTTTATTAAGTGAAGATATAGAAAAAGCTGTCAAGAGTGAGATGGTTCCCAACAGGGTTGCCAATGAGGGCCTTTAGGGTTGGTCTTTTATAGAAGGCTAACCAGGGAACTTAAATCCTTTTAACATCTCTACTGATATCACCATTGAGCAAGGACTAGTGATAACACCTTCAATGGCCCACCTCTTCCTAGGGTCTGGTTATTCTTTTTTGGTCACAGGTGATTATCATAAAAAGGATAGCCACCCCACACACCTAGGGTAGGGTTGTCTGATTTGTCCCCTTATCCCTGGTTTCCCCACACCTCCACGTTTTTGGTATTTCTGTGAGCCTGATCACATGGCCCCATATTATATCTCTCCCTACCTAGGGCTGCCTGTCCCTTACTCAAAAAGACGGATCAAATTCTGGAGTCTGGATCATCTCTGATTCTAGGGATTTTTAATCTGAAGTCAGTGTAGGAAGGCTTTAGGGAGCTTCTGAACTCTACATAATTGTATATGTAAAATTTGGTGTGTATCTATAGGTCTTTGTGGGGAGATAGTCTATGGCTTTTATCAGATTTGCAAAGAGGTCTGTGATCCTATTCCTCCCAAATTAAGAAATCACTGCCGTATACCCAGATTACTACAACAGACTTTTAATTAGTGATACACCAAGACAGCATGGTACTGGCACAAAAACAGACACATAGATCAATGAACAAAATAGACCCTCAACTCTATGGTCAACTAATCTTCAAAAAAGCAGGAAAGAATATCCAATGGAAAAAAGACAGTCTCTTCAATAAATGGTGCTGGGAAAATTGGACAGCCACATGCAGAAGAATGAAACTCAACCATTCTCTTACACCATACACAAAGATAAACTCTAAATAGATGAAAGACCTCAATGTAAGACAGGAATCCATCAAAATCCTAGAGGGGAACATAGGCAGTGACCTCTTTGACATCAGCCACAGCAACTTTTTTCAAGACACATCTCCAAAGGCAATGGAAACAAAAGCAAAAATGAACTTTTGGGGACTTCATCAAGATAAAAAGCTACTGCAGAGCAAAGGAAACCGTCAACAAAACTAAGAAGCAACCCACAGAATGGGAGAAGATATTTGCAAATGACATTACAGATAAAGGGCTGGTATCCAAGATCTGTAAAGAACTTCTCAAACTCAACACCCAAAAAACAAATAATCAAGTCAAAAAATGGGCAGAAGACATGAACAGACACTTCTCCAAAGAAGACATACGAATAGCTAACAGACACATGAAAAAATGTTCAACATCATTAGCCATCAGGGAAATTCAAATCAAAATCACATTGTGATACCACCTTACACCAGTTAGAATGGCAAAAATTAACAAGGCAAGAAACAACAAATGTTGGAGAGGATGTGGAGAAAGGGGAACCCTCTTACACTGTTGATGGGAATGCAAGTTGATACAGCCACCTTGGAAAACAGTGTGGAGGTTCCTCAAAAAATTAAAAATGGAGATACCGTATGACCCAGCAGTTGCACCACTGGGTATTTACCCCAAAGACAGAGATGTAGTGAAAAGAAGGGGCATATGCACCCCAACGTTCATAGCAGCAATGTCCGCAATAGCCAAACTGTGAAAGAACTGAGATGCCCTTCAACAGATGAATGGATAAAGAAGATGTGGTCCATATATACAAGGGAACATTACTCAGCCATCAGAAAGGATTAATACCCATCATTTGCATCGACATGGATGGAACTGGAGGGGATTATGCTAAATGAAGTAAGTCAGGCAGAGAAAGACAATTATATGGTTTCACTTATATGTGGAACATAAGGAAGAGCGTGGAGGACATTAGGAGAAGGAAGGGAAAAATGAAGGGGGGACCTGAGGGGGAGATGAATCATGAGAGACTATGGACTCCGGGAAACAAACCGAGGGTTTTAGAGGGGAGTTGGATTGGGGGGGGGGGGTTAGCCTGGTGATGGGTATTAAGGAGGGCACGTGTTGCATGGAGCACTGGGTGTTATGCACAAACAATGAATCATGGAACAGTACATCAAAAACTAATGAAGTACTGTATGGTGACTAACATAATAATAATAAAAAAAGAAACAAAATTAGTGATAACTGTCCTGCAGGCTCTTGATTTATTTCTATCCAAAACACTGCTCTCCTGTTAATCTTCCCATTTCAGTAATATTTCTGTAGCTTCAGCTCTACCTTCATTCTCATCTCAAGAAGTTTGTATTTCTGCCTTACATCTAACTACAATTAATTTATATATATTCAACATAAGCAAGAAGAGTCATGCCCAGGAAAATGAAATCTAGCTATCATGGTAGAGAAACAGATTCTGTCTTATATTTTAATTGCTATAATTATCATCTTATTAAATAATAATTACTGAGCCATATAACATGGGATAAATTCCTTAATTTCTCTTCCTTCAGCCTTGTCATCTGAAAAATATGGATTATTTCACTTACCTAAATCTGTAAAGTGCCCAGCATAATATCTGACACAGATGGTGTGCTCAACAAATGTTTATTACCTTGTATCTCATACATCATTTGACTATTTCCCAGTGGACTTTTAAGAAATCCTCATTAAATGAGTATATAGTAACAGATAATCTTTATAAAATACTTACTATGTTCTAAGCACTATGATAGTTTTTTAAAATTTAAATTCAAGTTAGTTAAAGTAATAGTGTAGTATTGGTTTCAGGAGTAGAATATGGTGATTGATCATTACAAATAACACCCAGTGCTCAATCCAACAAGTGCCCTCCTTAATCCCCATCACCCATTTAGACCATCCTCCCACACACCTCCCCTCCAGCAACCCTCAATTTGTTCTCTATATTTAAGAGTCTCTTACAGATTGCTTCCCTCTGTTTTTTTTTTTTTTAAGATTTTATTTATTTATTTGACAGAGAGAGAGAGCGAGTGAGCATACAAGCAGGGGGAGCGGGAGAGGGAGAAGCAGGCTTCCCTCTGAGCAGGGAGCCTGATGCGGGGCTTGATCCCAGGACCCTGGGATCATGAACTGAGCTGAAGGTAGATGCTTACCTGACGGAGCCACCCAGGCGCTCGTCCCTCTCTGTTTTTATCTCATTTTATTTTTCCTTCCCTTCCCCTATGTTCATCTGTTTTGTTTCTTAAATTCCACATATGAGTGAAATCATATGTTTGTCCTTCTCTGACTGGCTTATTTCACTTAGCATAATACACTCTAGTTCCATCCACATTGTTGCAAATGGCAAGATTTCATTCTTCTTGATTGCTGATATTCCATTGTACATATATACCATACCATCTTTGTCCATTCATTAGTTGATGGACATTTGGGCTCTTTCCATAATTTGGCTATTGTTGATAGTGCTGCTATAAACATCGGGGTGCATGTGCCCCTTTGAATCATTATGTTTGTATCCTTTGGATAAATACCTAGTAGTGCAATTGCTGGGTCTAGGATAATTCTATTTTTAAATTTTTGAGGAACCTCCATACTGTTCTACAGATTGGCTGCACCAGTTTGCATTCCCACTAATAGTGCATGAGGGTTCCCCTTCCTCACATCCTCACCAACACTTGTTGTTTCCTGACTTGTTAATTTTAGCCATACTGGCTGGTGTGAGGTGGTATCTCATTGCAATTTTTATTTGCATTTCCCTGATGATGAGTGATGTCGAGCATCTTTTCATGTGTCTGTTAGCCATCTGGATGTCTTCTTTGGAAAATTGTCTATTTATGTCTTCTGCCCATTTCTTAACTGGATTTTTTTTGGGGGGTGTTGGGTTTGATAAGTTCCTTATAGATTTTAGATACTCTTTATCAGACATGTCACTTGCAAATATCTTCTCCCATTCTGTCGGTTGCCTTTTAGTTTTGTTGATTGTTTCCTTTACTGTGCAGAAGCTTTTTATCTTGATGAAGTCCCAGTAGTTCATTTTTGCTTTTGTTGCCCTTGTTTTTGGAGGTGTGTCTAGCAAGAAGTTGCTGTGGCAGAGGTCAAGGAGGTTGTTGCCTGTGTTCTCCTCTAGGATTTTGATGGATTCCTGTCTCACATTTAGGCCTTTTATCCATTTTGAGTTTATCTTTGTGTATGGCATAAGAAAGTGGTCCAGTTTCATTCTTCTACACATGGCTGTCCAATTTTCCCAATACCATTTGTTGAAGAGACTGTCTTTTTTCCATTGGATATTCTTTCCTACTTTGTTGAGGATTAGTTGACCATAGAGTTGAGGGTCCATTTCTGGGCTCTCTATTTGTTCCATTGATCTATGTGTCTGTTTTTGTGCCAGTACCACATTGTCTTGATGATTAAAGCTTTGTAATAGAGCTTGAATTCTGCAATTGTGTTGCCTCCAGCTTTCTTTTTCTTTTTCAGCATTCCTTTGGCTATTCAGGCTCTTTTCTGGTTCCATACAAATTTTAGGATTGTTTGTTCCAGCTCTGTGAAAAATGCTGGTGGCATTTTGATAGGGATTGCTTTGAATGTGTAGATTGCTTTGTATAGTACAGACATTTTAACAGTATTTGTTCTTCTAATCCATGTGCATGGAATGTTTTTCCATTTCTTTGGGTCTTCTTCAATTTCTTTCATAGGTGTTCTATAGTTTTCAAGGTACAGATCCTTTATGTCTTTGGTTAGGTGTATTCCTAGGTATCTTATGGTTTTGGGTGTAATTGTAAATGGGATCGATTCCTTGATTTCTTTTTCTTCTGCCTCATTATTAGTGTATAGAAATGCAACTGACTTCTGTGCATTTTATACCCTGAGACTGCTGAATTCTTGTATGAGTTCTAGCAATTTTTGGGTGGAATCTTTTGGATTTTCAACATAGAGTATCATGTGTTCTGTGAAGAGTGAAAATTTGACTTCTTCTTTGCCAGTTTGGATGAATTTTATTTCTTTTTGTTGTCTCATCGCTGAGGCTAGGACTTCTGGTACTATGTTGAACAATAGTGGTGAGAGTGGACATCCCTGTCATGTTCCTGAACTTAGGGAAAAGCTCTCAGTTTTTCCCCATTGAAGATGAATATTCGCTGTGGGTTTTTTTTTTTTTTAATATGGCTTTTATGTTATTGAAGTATGTTCCCTCTATCCCTACACTGCAGAGAGTTTTAATCAGGACCGGATGTTGTATTTTGTCAAATGCTTTTTCTGCTTCTAATGAGATGATCATATGGTTCTTGTCCTTTCTTTTATTAATGTGGTGTATGATGTTAGTTGATTTATGTATGTTGAACCACTCCTGAAGCACAAGGATGAATCCCACTTGGTCGTGGTAAATAATCCTTTTAATGTACTATTGGATCCTATTAGCTAGTATCTTGGTGAGAATTTTTGTATCCATGTTCATCAGGGATATTGGTCTGTAATTCTCCTTTTTGCTGGGGTCATTGTCTGGTTTTGGCTTCATAGAATGAGTTTGTAAGTTTTCCTTCCATTTCTATTTTTGGGAACAGTTTCAGAAGAATAGGTATTAATTCTTCTTTAAATTCTTTGCAGAATTCTCTTGGGAGGCCATCTGGCCCTGGGCTCTTGTATGTTGGGAGATTTTTGATTACTTCTTCAATATCTTTGCTGGTTATGGGTCTGTTCAGGTTTTCTATTTCTTCCTGTTTCAGTTTTGGTAGTTTATATGTTTCTAGGAATGCATCCATTTCTTCCAGATTGCCTAATTTATTGGCATATAGTTGCTCATTGTATGCTCTTGTTATTGTTTGTATTTCTGTAGTATGATCTCTTTCATTTATGATTTTATTTATTTGGGCCTTTTCTCTTTTCTTTTTGACAAGTCTGGTCAGTGGTTAATCGATCTTATTAATTCTTTCAAAGAACCAGCTCCTGGTTTTGTTGATCTATTCTATGGTTCTTTTGATTTCTATTTCATTGATTTTTGCTCCAATCTTTATCATTTCCTTTCTCCTGCTGGATTCAGGCTTTATTTGCTGTTCTATTTCCCGCTTGTTTAGGCATAAGGTTAGATTGTGTATTTGAAACTTTTTTTTTGTATCTTGAGACAGACCTGTATCGCTTTTTGCTTCTCTCTTAGGACCACCTTTGCTGCATCCCAAAGGTTCTGAACTGTCATGTTTTTATTTTCATTTGTTTCCATGTATTTTAAATTCCTCTTTAATTTCCCAGTTGACCCATTCATTCTTTAGGAGGATGCTCTTTAACCTCCATGTATTTGTGTTCCTTCCAAATTTTCTCTTGTGATCGAGTTCAAGTTTTAAAGCACTGTGGTCTGAAAATATGCAGGGAATAATCCCAATCTTTTTGTACTGGTTGACAACTGATTTGTGACTCAGGATGTGATGTATTCTGGAGAATGTTCCATGTGCACTCAAAACAATGTGTATTCTGTTGCTTTAGGATGAAGTGCTCTGAATATATCTGTGAACTCCATCTGGTCCAGTGTGTCATTCAAAGCCCTTGCTTCCTTGTTGATCTCCTGCTTAATCTGTCCATTGCTGTGAGTGGGGTGTAAAGTCCCCACATTGTTATCAATGTGTTTCTTTAATTTTATTATTAGTTGGTTTATATAATTGGCTGCTCACAAATTAGGGGCATAAATATTTACAATTGTTAGATCTTCTTGTTGGATAGACACCTTTATTATGATATAGTGTCCTTCTTTATCTCTTATTACAGTCTTTGGTTTAAAATCTATTTTTTCCTGCTATAAGGATTGCTACTCCAGGGTTCTTTTGATGTCCTTTAGCATGATAAATGGTTCCTCACCCCCCTTACTTTCAATCTAAAGGTGTCTTTGTGTCTAAAATGAGTTTCTTGTAGACAGCATATTGATGGATCTTTTTTTTTTTTTTAAGCCAATCTGATACCTATGTCTTTGATTGGAGCATTTAGTCCATTTACATTCAGAGTAATCATTGAAAGGTATTAATTTAGTGCCATTGTATTACCTGTAAAGTCACTGTTTTTGTAGATTGTCTCTGTTCCTTTCTGGTCGTTGTTACTTTTGGGCTCTCTCTTTGCTCAAAGGGTCCCCTTTAATATTTCTTGCAGGGCTGGTTTAGTGTTCACAAATTCCTTTAGTTTTTGTTTGTTCTGGAAACTCTTTATCTCTCCTTCTATTCTGAATCACAGCCCTCCTGGATAAGGTCTCCTTGGCTGCACATTATTCCCATTTAACACACTGAATATATCATGCCAGGCCTCTGTGGACAAATCTGCTGCCAGCCTTATGTGTTTACCTTTGTAGATCAAGGATCTCTTGTCCAGAGCTGCTTTCAGGATTTTCTCTTTATCTCTGAAATTTGCAAGCTTCACTATTTTTTGTTGAGGTGTTGAATTAGTTTTGTTGATTTTGAGGGGGGTTCTCTGTGTTTCCTGCACTTGAATACCTGTTTTCTTAGTCAGATTAGGGAAGTTCTCAGTTGTAATTTGTTCAAATAAACCTTCTGCCCCCCACTTCTCTCCTCCTCTTCTGGGACCCCTATTATTTGAGTATTATTTCTCTTTATGGTATCACTGATTTCTTGAAGTTTCCCTTCATGATTCAGTAGTTGTTTTTCTAACTTTTCTTAGCTTCCTTATTTTCCAGCATTTTGTCTTCTAGATCACTGACCCTCTCTTCTGCCTTGTTTATCCTCACTATTAGAGCCTCCATTTTTAACTGCATCTCAGTAGTAGCATTTTTAATTTTGGACTGATTAGATTTTACTTCTTTTATTTTTCCAGTAAGGGATTCTCTACTGCCTTCTATGCTTTTTTCAAGCCCAGATACTATCTTTTTTTTTTTTTTTTAAAGATTTTATTTATTCATGAGAGAGAGAGAAAGAGAGAGAGGCAGAGGGAGAAGCAGGCTCCCAAGGAGCAGGGAGCCGGATGCGGGACTCGATCCCAGGACGCTGGGATCATGACCTGAGCCGAAGGCAGACGCTTAACCATCTGAGCCACCCAGGCGCCCAAGCCCAGATACTATCTTTATTATCATTGTTTTGAATTCTAGTTCAGACATCTTTTGTATATCCATATTGATTAATTCCCTGGCACTGAGTACTGCCTCTTATTCTTTCTTTTGGGGTAAGTTTCTCTGTCTCATCATTATGTCCAGAAGAGAATAGATGAAAGAGAGAAAAGACAAAAATAGCAGCCACAACACTAGAAAAATACAAATTAAACAAACCAGAAGAAAACAGAAACAAAATAAGAAAAAAAAATCAAAGAAAGAGTAAAACAGAACAAAATGATAAAGTAGATCCTTTGTTTGTTTTGGTCTGTTAAGAGAAACTAGATCCCAAATAGGAAAGAAAGGAAAACTTATATAGATAGAAAAATAAAATAAAATAAAATACAATACAATGAAAGGAAACCAAAAATAAAAAAATAACGTGTGTATAAAAATAAAAATTAAAAAAGAATTTAAAAAATGAATTGATAAAAGAAGAAAATAGCTGAAAAAAAAACCTGAAAGACTAAAGAATAATAATAATAATAAAACCTCACAAGTGCTATACACTGTTTTCCCCAAGAACTGAAGTTTTGCAGTTCTCTATGATCAGTAAACATGGTATTATCCGGTTGTTCCTCCTGATCTTTTGGGGAGGGGCCCGTTTCACTGATTCTCAGGTGTCTTTGCCCTGGTGGTATTTCACTGCCCTTGCTAGGTGGCCGGGCTCAGTGTATGCGCCTCGAGATTGCACTATGTGGCATGTTTTTGATCCCTGAAGGCTTTCAGTACTGTTGGGGGGAGGGGAATGAAATTGGCAGCACCCAATCTCTAGCCCTGCCTGGAGCTGAAAGTTCACACCCCCGCCCGGTCTTCAGTGAACCCTCACAGAAAAGCAGTCACTCTTGTCTCCTTGGTGTCTGTCCTAACTCTGTGTTCACCCAGCCTATGAGCATTTTTATCTCAGGCATTGGACCCAGTTTACAGTCTCCAAACCTTATGGATTCCTGCAGCGTGGACCTGCGCTCTTCCTCCTGGGGAAGGAAAGGGGGTTCTTACAGCGGTTCTGCCACTTTCTGGGACCCTGCTCAGAGAGTGGTTGCCCAACTGTGTCTCCGTTCATGGTTTATGGCAACACTGAATGGAAAGCCAGTGCCTAGACTTGCTGTTTTCAGCCGGCTTCCCTGCTCTGATGCTTGGGAACTCTGTAGCACTCAGGTACCCATTCTTTTTGTGACCCCAGGGATCCTGAGACCACACTGTCCCAACTGGGATTCTTCCCTGCTCTGCCACCTGAGCACCTTTAAGCCAGGAATGTCCCCAAGTGTAGCAGACTCCTTTAAGTTCCAATTTTGGGCTCTACTGCTTATAACACTTTCTGGTAGCCTGCTTAAGAAAGCTCCCTCCCCTCTATGGTTTACCTTCTGATATATCGCCCTGGATTCATGTCTCTTCACCTCCTACCTGCAAAAAATGGTCACTTTTCTATTTGTGGAATTGCAGCAATTCTTTTCTCAAATCTCCCATTGATTTTGCAGGTGTTCAGAATGATTTGATAACTAGCTGAATTCCCTGGACCAGATGAAATTAGGGCCCCCTATTCCTCTGCCATTTTAACTCCTCTCTCCCAGAGGTTTGTCAATTTTTTTTTTTTTCAAAGAACCAACTCCTGGTTTCAATGGTCTGTTTTTTGTTTGTTTGTTTGTTTTAGTTTCTGTATCATTTATTTCTGCTCTAATCTTTATTATTTCCTTCCTCCTGCTGGTTTTAGGCTTGTTTATTATTCTTTTTCTAGCTCCTTTCGGTGCAAGTTAGGGTATTTATTTGAGATTTTTCTTGCTTCTTGAGGTAGTTTTGTATTCCTATAAAGTTCCTTGTTAGAACTGCTTTTGCTGCATCCCAGAGTTTTTGGACCACTGTGTTTTCATTTTCATTCCTTTCTATGTAATTTTTCATTTCTTGTTTTATTTCCTGGTTTACCCATTTATTATATAGTAGCCTGTTGCTTAACCTCCATGTATTTGTGGTCTTTCAAGATTTTTTTTCTTGTGGTTCACTTCTGGTTTCAAAATGTGGTCAGAAAATATGCATGGCATGATTTTGGTCTTCTTGTATTTGTTGAGGTGTCTTTTGTGGACTAATATGTGATCTCTTCTAGAGAATGTTCCAAGTGCACTTGAAAAGAATGTGTATTCTGCTGTTCAGGGATGGAATGTTCTGAATATATCTGTAAATCCATCTGTTCCAGTGTGTCATTCAATGCCATTACTTCCTTGTTGATGTTCTGTTTAGATGACCTGTCCATTGCTGTGAGTGGGATGTTAAAGTCCCTTACTATTACTGTATTATTATTGATTAGTTCCATTGTGTTTGTTATTAACTACTTAATGTATTTGGGTGCCCCTAGATTGGGTGCATAAATATTTACAATTGTTGTATCTTCTTGTTGGGTTATCCTCTTTATTATTATATAGTGTCTTTCTTTGTCTAGTGTTATGGTCTTTGTTTTAAAGTTTACCTTGTCTGGTATAAGTATTGCTACTCTGATTTCCTAAGGCATCCATTTGCATGATAGATGTTTTTCTATCTTCTCACTTTCAATCTGCAGATTATGTCTGAAATGAGTCTCCTGTAGGCAGCATATAGATGGGCCTTGTTTTTTTATCCATCTGTCACCCTGTCTTTTCTTTTCTTTTTTTTCCCATTCTTAATACAGACCAGGCAAAGGGTCTGGGCTGGGGTGTATATGGGTGGGTTTACTCTGCCTCCTCTTTCTGTACAGCCAGTGTAAGAACACAGCATATGGTAAGCACCAGGAGGCTTAACCTTATGTGTCTTGATTGAAGCGTTTAGTTCATTTACATTCAAAGTAATTCTAGATAGATACTTATTTATTTTCTTGTTTAAATCCACTAAGTTTGGGGTGCCTGGCTGGCTCAGTTGGTAGAGCATGTGACTCTTGATCTTGGGGTTGTAAGTTCAAGTTCCACATTACGTGTAGAGATTACTAAAAAAATAAAATCTTAGAAAAAATAAATCTGGAAAGAAGATGTGGTACACACACACACACACACACACACACACACACACACACTAGGATATTGCTCATCCATAAAAAAAAAAAATGAAATCTTGCATTTGCATGACATGGATGGAGCTAGAATGTATTATGCCAAGTAAAATAAGTCAGTCAGAGAAAGACAAATACCATAGGATTTCACTCATCTGTGGAATTTAAGAAACAAAAAAGATGAACATATGGGAGTGGGAAAAAAGAAAAAAGAGAGAGGGAAACAAATCATAAGATCTCTTAAAGATAGAGAACAAACTGACAGTTGATGGAGGAAAGTGGGTGGGGATGGGCTAGGTGGGTGATGGGCATTAAGGAGGGCATGTGTTGTGATGAGCACTGGGTGTTATATGTAAGTGATGAATCACTGAATTCTATTCCTGAAACCAATATTGCACTGTATATTAACTAACTAGAATTTAAATAAAAAATTGAGAAGGAAAAAATAAACAAATCCACTAAGTTTGTGGTTGTTACAGCAGCAGTAGGAACCTAATATACCCTATCTTTGCTCAGTGTTCTTTGAACTACCTTTTATCTATTCCACGCCAAAATACTACCTACTCATCCTTAAGAACTTGGTTCAGACAATGCTTCTTTCAGAAAACCATTTCCAAAACTTCTAGTCAAATAACCATTCCCTTATGCTCTGACAATACTTGGAGTTGTTATGGCTTATGTCCCATGTTGACTGTCTTGGTCTGTTACGGTTTATATCCTGTGCTATTTTGTCCTGATTGTATACTCTTCGGAGGGAGAAGGCCCCAGACCCCTTTCATTTTGATTTCCACACAGCATCTATCCCAACTTCACACAGATTGGATACACAAGAAATATTAGGGCATAAGTGAATGGGCTACATAAAACAAGGTTTTCCTGTAAACAGTGCACTCTCTTCATGGTGTGTGTATAACTGCAGTGTTGGATGGAGTTGAGGAAGTGTGAAATAGTGCAAGGCACTAAAATCTGACTGTTTTGGGTTCTTAATAACACTCTGAACCTAAGCAGTGAACTTCCAATGTCTGTAAGCAAACCCAAAAAGTGATCTTAAGAAAAAACAGAAGAAATCAAGTTGAAAGCAGAAATTAATAAATTAGAAAATGAGAGAATAGCAGAATAAATTAATCAATTAATCCTAAATCATTACAGCCTTTTTTTTTTTTTTTTGGTGAAATGACTATTGGATAGATAAAATCTAATGTGGGGTAAAAAAATAATCAATACTTGTAATCCAATCACCTGAATTAGCAAATACACACTAGAGAATGGCATGGATGGTTTATAAACTAACAGGGATTTTGAGATGTGGAATATCTATATAGATATTTCAGCTTAAAAAGGAAGTGTGAGGGGCCCCTGGTGGCTCAGTCGTTAAGCGTCTGCCTTTGGGTCAGGTCATGATCCCAGGGTCCTGGGATCGAGCCCCGCATCGGGCTCCCTGCTCCGCCGGAAGCCTGCTTCTCCCTCTCCCACTCCCACTGCTTGTGTTCCCTCTCTCACTGACTCTCTCTCTGTCAAATAAATAAATAAAATCTTTAAAAAAAAAAGGAAGTGTGAATTATACTTACACTTATACCTACTTCAGAAGAGACAAATAGGTAGGAGTGGGTAGGCCATAACAGGAAGAAAGAAAAACTGGCTGTACTAATAAGCTCAGACACTACAAATCTGGTGATGTGGAAGACTGTATTTTCCACATCTCCTACCCCACATGTTCTTACAATATGATCTTGACACTCCTCCCATCAGGTGAAGGCTCATTGCTTCCTTCCCTCTGAACCTGGGCTGGCCTTGTGACTGCCTGGACTAATAAAATATGATGGAACTAATGCTTTGTGACTTTTGAGGCTGTGTCATAAAGTGTCATACAGTTCCACCTTGTTTTCTTGGGGTGCTTACTCTTAGGATCCAGCCAGCTTCCCCTGAGGAAGCCCAAGCAGTCTGTGGAGAAGTCTACTTAGAAAGGAAAGAAAAGGAGGCTTCTGGCCCATAGTCCAGGTGGAGCTCCCAGCCAATAGTTGGCACCAGTTTGCCAGCTGTGAAAGTCAGCTATCTAGCTCCTCGTCAAGTTCCTCCTGCTGATACCGTGAGCACAGGTGAATTGTCCCCACTGACTTGTGACCAATCTGCAGATTGATGAGAGAAATAAATAGTTTTTATGGTTTTAATCCACTAAGTCTGGGGGTGGTTTTTTTTTTAATGAAGTACTAATTCACCAGAACAGATAAGAACACTGAAGTCTCTCAGAGGTAGATTTTCCTAGGATAGTCTAAGAGGGTGCACAGATGCTGACATTCAGACCTCGTATTAAGAAGGCTAATGTGTGCTGTATGACTCTGTGTTGCCTAGCTGGAAGAATCTCCTGGGAGTCAATATATTACAAGCCAAAAGTTACCTGATCCCACTAACAAAACCTCTTACTCTGGAAGTGGGAAGAAGAGTTGGAGACCAGATGCCCTCTCCCGAAAAGCATTTCCAAAGTCCAGTGTGTGATGCCGATAATAATCTAATTGTTATATAAAGCCAGAGAGGGGATGATCACCATGGGTTGGAGTGGGTTAATGCTTGGTACATGTCCAGCAGCAGGAAAGCATAAAATGTATTCAAGGAGAGCAACATTTTGGCTCCTCCTCACACCCTGAACACAAACACACACACACACACACACACACATAGTGAAAATTAATAAAAGGAAACCTTGTTTAAAATGGTATTAGGAGGGATTGAGCCCTGCGTTGAACTCTGCCGGGTGTGGGGCCTACTTAAGATTCTCCCTTCCCTTCCCCCCCCCCCCCCCCCCGCCCCCCCCCCCCCCCCCCCCAAAAAAAAAAAAAAAAAAGGAGGGGGGGTGCCTGAGTAGCTCAGTCAGTTAAGCAACTGACTTGATTTTGGCTCAGGTCATGATCTCAGAGTTCTGAGATCAAGCCCCGTGTCAGGCTCAGGGTTCAATGTGGAGTCTGCTTGAGAATCTCCGTCTCCCTCTGCCCCTTACCCCACTTGCACTTGCTCTCTTAAATAAATAAATAAATAAATAAATAAATAAATAAATAAATAAAATAATAATTAAAAAAAAGAAGTGGGATCCAGAGAAGATCCAATAAATAAATAACAAAAAAAAAAAAAGAAGTGGGATCCAGAGAAGATCCAAGTGTAAAGGAGGACCAAGGCTTGTGAGCAAACAGGTGCAAGTACTCATAGAACCAATTGGGCTCATTGCTTTCTCTCTGACCCTGGAGTTTGAGGATAATTTTCTCCTACATTTTGAGCTCCACTCTTTGTATTCAAGCTCTCCAAGCTTTATTCAAGATCTGTTTTAAGAACTACCCACCCCCCGCCCCCAAGAATACTTGTTTGGCCTTCAGTCTGAGACTCTTTTTTGGTTTCTGCTGAAATTGTGCTGGCCTTTGGTCTGATTCCTTCTGGAACAAGTCTATTCCATTCCCTGGCTGTGCTGTTTAAGAAAATTTCTTTTCTTTTTTTTTTTTTAAGATTTTATTTATTTATTTGGCAGAGAGAGGCTCAGTGAGAGATGAAACACAAGCAGGGGGAGTGGAAGAGGTAGAAGCAGGCTTCCCGCCAAGCAGGGAGCCTGATGTGGGGCTCGATCCCAGGACCCTGGGATCATGACCTGAGCCAAAGGCAGACGCTTAATAACTGAGCCACCCAGGCGCCCCAAGAAATTTTCTTTTTGGTCTAGAGAAAAACCTAAGAAATGGGATCCTAGTCATCAAAATGCTTTGGGGGCAAACTTCCTTTCCTGAGGGACTCCACTGATTTTATGTTTAAAATCTGTGGTCCCATCCACATGAGTGTTTATAACAAATGGAATGACTTAACCAAAAGTAATTTAGAACCTTAATGACTATTATGGGGAACTTTCAATCTTTCCAAACTCGTTTTACTAAAAATTAAATTAGAAGGCTGTGGCTCCTAGGGAAAAAAAAAACCTGAATAGGATGCCTATTGTAGATGGTAACTTGAGGCTTCCAAATGTTTTCAGGATTCTAAGTTTGCCTCTTTGCAAAATACTATTTCTAAATTAATGGAGACAAACAATTGAAAGAAGTCAAATGGCTTTTTTTTTTAAAAAAATATTTTATTTATTTATTTGTCAGATAGAGAGAGCACAAGCAGGGGGAGTGGCAGGCAGAGGGAGAAGCAGGCTCCCCACTGAGCAAGGAGCCTGATGCAGGGCTCCATCCCAGGACTCTGGGATCATGACCTGAGCTGAAGGCAGTTGCTTAACCAACTGAGCAACCCAGGCATCCCTCAGAATGGCTTTTGATGCCTCTTTCCCTCCTCTCCTGTCCTCCTTGTCTGCAGATATGTGGCAGCTACTTTGTGCTCAGGCCCCACCCTCAGTGCCATTTTCCTCTATTCTCTCTGCTGAACTTCCTTTTTCCTCCAAATCTCTCCCCACTTGCTCCTCTCTTGAACCTATTAAAACCTGCCTCTTTAAATTTAAGCCTTCTGAGGCTCGAAATAAACCACAGATTTCTTATGTTCCTGGACTAAGGCTGAATTGTGAGCCATAGTTAAAGAGTTTCCTAAAGCAGCCTTTTAGAAGAGAGTAGGGGAAAGGAAGTTTATTTCCTCAGGCAGGTGTACCAGTCTACTGGTATGCTACTGTTGAAGACTATGCATGTATCTTAACAGTCTGAAGTCTGGCTGGGCAAGACTTATAGTGGGTCTTCTTGGGCAAATTTAATCATATAAGATTGTTTTCTTCTTTCCTTTCTCAGCTCAGATCTGCCTGTATGGGGAGCGGCCATACTCCTTTTCCATTTTATTCTTTCCCTGTTCATCACTCCACTTGTCAGCTGCTCTTACATCATATCTACATATTGAAGAGGAAAATCTATCTCATACTCACTTTGGTATCTTTATATTTATTGTATTGGTTCCTCAGTCAAAACTGAGGCAGAGAGTCCCAGTCTAATATCCTGTTACACTAGTAAAACTCCAACTTGAGATAAAATAATCACTCACTATCTCCATGTTTACACATAAGCACCTGAACATAGCTGGTGGTAAAAACCTACACAGGTGGGCAGACTGATTTCAGTAAGTTTATCTCATAAACCTCAAATTAATTCTGAATATTGCCTCACAGTTCTTTTATTTTTAAGATTTTGTTTATTTATTTGACAGAGAGAGACAAAGCGAGAGAAGGAACACAAGCAGGGGGAGTGTGAGAGGGAGAAGCAGGCTTCCCACGGAGCAGGGAGCCCGATGCGGGGCTCGATCCCAGGACCCTGGGACCATGACCTGAGCCAAAGGCAGACGCTTAACAACTGAGCCACCCAAGTGCCCCTTGCCTCACAGTTCTACTATGTTTCTGGCCAGTCTCTAAATCTGGCGATGCTCCAGGGCCTGGTCCTGAGTCCTCTTCTCTCCTAATACTCTTACTGTAGGTGACATCAACCCATTTCTATACTGATGATTCTCAAATTTACTCATAACCTTAACATGTCCACAACTGAGCTCCTTGTCCCTCAACTTCGTTCCACCTCCTTTTCTCAAAGGCATCATCATGCACTCAATTAGTCAGGCACATCTTGATTATACTCTCCTTCTCTCTTCTTTTGTGAGTATTGTTGTTTCTACTTCCCAAATATTTATTGTCTATCTATTTCCCTCCATCTCCACTAACCCAAGCCACCATCATTTCTGACCTAGACAAATGCAATTGCCGTCCTTCAATTATTTGCTTCCATTCTTGCTTTTCTCTACATAGCAGTCAGAATATACACATTAGATCATGACATTTCCTTGTTTAAAAACCCTAACTCCGGGTGCCTGGGGGGCTCAGATGGTTAAGCATCTGCTCAGGTCATGATCTCGGGGTCCTGGGATCGAGTCCTGTGTCAGGCTCCCTGCTCAGCGGGGAGTCTGCTTCTCCCTCTGCCCCTCCCCCTGCTTGTGCTCTGTCTCTCTCTCTCTAATGAATAAATAAAATCTTTAAAAAAATATAAAAACCCTAACTGCTTCCCATTGCACTTGAGTAAATTTCAAGCTCCTTAATAGGGCCTACAAGGTTGTACCATTTAGGAGTGCTTTTGGTGAATGTCTGCCTATCAGTCAGTTAAACAAATAGAAGTACTTAGGGGTGTGTCCCATCATGAAACAGGATGTCTAGAGGTTGGCAGTCCAGGGTTAGTGTGGGGCTCAACAATGTCATCAAGGAGTCATGTACTTTCTATCTTTTATCTGCTATCCTCAGTGCTTTGGCTTGTTACCTCATGGCTGCAGGAGTACCAGGAAACACATTTAATATCATGGCATAAAGGAGCATCAGCCCAGCCATCTTTTTATCAGGGAAGCAAAAACTTCTGCTTATGTCTGCTTCACCAGAACTATGTCACATGGCCACCTACTAAAGCCTCAGTTTAAAGACAGGCTGGGAAGATTTGTATACAGCATCTTTACCTCTGTGTTGGAAGCCCACAAATGAGAAAGGGGATTGGGAATGGAAGTTGGGTTAGGTATTGCAAAGTAGCTGCCATAAACGTCTTTTGTTTACTTCTCCAACTCAGTTTACATTCATCGCCCTCTTAGCCACTATGCTCCAATTATACTGTCTCTTAGTTTTTTGCATAAGCCAAGTATAGTGAATCCTTTTATCCTCAGATTCTAGTCTTTCTTTACTACAGAGAGATTCCTTTTATCTTACCTTTCTTCTCTCTCTTCCTCACTTCCTCCATTTTCCCCTTACCTCCTTTATAGTTTCTCTTTTCTTTGTAATTCTTTCTTTCTGGAAAGTCTTGAAGAATTTAGATTTTTAATAGGTTGAAAATGTATATATTTGTACCTTTTTTTTTTTTAAAGATTTTATTTATTTATTTGAGAGAGAGAGAATGAGGGAGAGCACATGAGAGGGGGGAGGGTCAGAGGGAGAAGCAGACTCCCTGCTGAGCAGGGAGCCCGATGCGGGACTCGATCCAGGGACTCCAGGATCATGACCTGAGCCGAAGGCAGTCGTTTAACCAACTGAGCCACCCAGGCGCCCTATTTGTACCTTTTTAAGGCCTTGAAACACACAGGAATTTTTCAGATGATTAATGTAATTTATAATCTATTATTTTTTTAATCCCTGGCAAAAGTATATTTCTTACAGCCTTAGAACATGTCATTGTTTCTCCCCCACCCCTTAGATATCTATGTTCTATCTGGCATTTCCTTTTTAGACAATCCAGGATTATGTACGTTAAAATTTTTTGGCACAGTTATAAAACCTTTTCAGTATTTGAAAATCACTCCTGTATGTAGATTTTCTTATCACATAGTTTTACAGATTTGATTTTATGATTATGTGATTCACTCATTTTATATTATATTAAGCCAGCCACACTCTATTTTCCATCATATCTCTGAAGTGGATGCTAATTCCTTCATATCTCTGAATCACCATTAGATTAAGTTGTACATATTTTATTTTTTTAAGTTCTTATCTAAATTCCAGCTAGTTCACATATACTGTAATACTCATTTCAGGTATACAATATAGTGATTCCACACTTCCATATAACACCTGGTGCTCATCACAAGTACAGTCCTTAATCCCCATCACCTATTTAACTCATCTCCCCACCTCCCTTCTGGTAACCATCAGTTTGTTCTCTATAGTTCAGAGTCTGTTTCTTGGTTAACCTCTTTCTCTTTTTTCTTTGCTCATTTGTTTTGTTTCTTAAATTCCACATAGGAGAGAAATCATAGGGTATTTGTCTTTCTCTGAATGACTTATTTTGCTTAGCATTATATTCTTGAGCTCTATCCGTGTCATTGTGAATGGTGAGATTTCATTCTTCTTTATGACTGAGTATTATTTTAATATTGAAATATTACATATATATATCACATCTTCTCATCATTTCTCATATATATATACATATATATATGAGAACATATATATATAGCCATAAATATATGTATATCTCACATCTTCTTTATCCATTCATCAGTTGATGGACACTTGGGCTGTTTCCATGATTTGGCTATTGCAGATAATGCTGCTATAACATTGGGGTGCATGTATCCCTTTGAATTAGTATTTTTGTATTCTTTGGGTGAAAACCTAGTAGTGCAATTGCTGGGTCATAGGGCAGTTCTATTTTTAACTTTCTGAGGAAATTCCACACTGTTTTCCAGAATGGCTGCATCAGTTTCCATTCTGACCAAAACCTGTTGTTTTTTGTGTTGTTGATTTTAGCCATTCTGACAGGAGTGAGGTGATATCTCATTGTAGTTTTGATATCCCTGATGGTGAGTGATGTTGAACATCTTTTCATGTAACTATTGGCCATCTGTATGTCTTCTTTGGAAAAATGTCTGTTCATGTCTTCTGCCCATTTTTGAATTGAATTATTCATTTTTTGGATGTTGGGCTTTATAAGTTCTTTACATATTTTGGGTACTAACCCTTCATCAGGTATGTCATTTGAGAATATCTTCTCCCATTCCATTGGTTGCCTTTTAGTTTTGTTGATTGTTTCCTTTGCTGTGCAGAAGCTTTTAATTTTGATGAAGTTTATTTTTGCTTTGTTTTCTTTGCCTCAGGAGACATATCTATAAAGAAGTTGCTACGGCCGATGTCAAAGAAGTTACTGCCTGTGTTCTCTTCTAGGATTTTTATGGTTTCAGATCTCACATTTAGGTCTTTCATCCATTTTGAATTTACTTTTGTGTATGGTGTAAGAAAGTGGTCCAGTTTCATTCTTTTGTATGTTGCTCTCCAGTTTTCCCAACACCATTTGTTGAAGAGGCTGTTTTTTTTCCGTTGGATATTCTTTGTCAAAGATTAATTGACCATATAGTTATGGGTTCGTGTGGGTTTTCTATTGTGTTCCATTGATCTATGTGTCTATTTTTTGCCAGTACCATACTGTCTTGATCACTACAACTTTGTAATATAGCTTGAAGTCTGGAATTGTGATTCCTCCAGCTTTGCTTTTCTTTTTCAAGGTTGCTTTGGCAATTGAAGGTCTTTTGTGGTTCCATACAGATTTTAGGATTGTTTGTTCTAGTTCAGTGAAAAATGTTAATGGTATTTTGATAGGGATTGCATTAAATCTGTAGATTGCTTTGGGTGGTAGATATTTTAACAATATTTGTTCTTCCAATCCATGAGCATGGAATGTCTTTCCATTTCTCAGTGTCATCTTCAATTTCTTTCTTCAGCGTTTTTATAGTTTTCAGAGTACAGGTCTTTCAGCTCTCTTTGGTTAGGTTTATTCCTAGGTATCTTATTGTTTTTGGTGCAATTGTAAATGGGATTTTAAAAAAAATTTCTCTTTCTGCTGCTTCATTATTGGTGTATAGAAATGCAACAGATTTCTGAACATTGATTTTTGTATCCTGTGACTTTACTGAATTCATTTATCATTCTAGCAGGTTTTTGGTGGAGTCTTCCAGGTTTGTTTTCTTCCTTCCTTCCTTCCTTCCTTCTTTACCTCCATCCATCCATCCATCCATCATTTCAATTTTATCTATTTGACAGAGAGAACACATGCAGGAGAGCACAAGCAGGGGGAGCAGCAGAGGGAGAGGGAGAAGGAGGCTCCCCGCTGAGCAGAGAACCTGATGTAGGGCTTGATCCTAGGACTCTGGGATTATGACCTGAGCCCAAGGCAGATGCTTAACGGATTGAGCCACCCAGGTGTCCCTCTTTCAGGTTTTTTATAAAGTATGATGTCATCTGCAAATAGTGAAAGTTTGACTTCTTCTTTGCTGACTTGGATGCCTTTTATTTCTTTTTGTTTTCCAATTGCTGTGGCTAGGACTTCCAGTACTATGTTAAATAATAGCAGTGAGAGTGGACATCTCTATCTTGTTCCTGACTGTAGATGAAGAACTCTCAGTTTTTCCCCATTGAGGATGATATTAGCTGTGGGTTTTCATATATGGCCTTTATTATGTGGAGGTATGTTCTCTCTAAACCTATTTTGTTGAGGGTTTTTATCATAAATGGATGTTGTACTTTGTCAAATGCCTTTTCTGCATCTACTGAGAGGATCATATGGTTCTTATCCTTTCTTTTATTAATGTGATGTATCATGTTGATTTGTGAATAATTGAACCATGCTTGTAGCCCAGGAATAAGTCCCACTTGATCATGGTGAATTATTTTTTAAATGTATTGTTGGATTTGATTTGCTAGTATTTTGTTGATTTTTGTCTTCATGTTCATCTGGGATATTGACCTGCAGTTCTCGTTTTTTGTGGTGACTTTATCTGGTTTTGTTATCAGGGTAATGCTGGCCTCACAGAATGAATTTGGGTTTTGCTTCCTTTTCTATTTTTTGGAATAGTTTGAGAAGGATAGGTATTAACTCTCCTTTATATATATTTATTTATTTACATAAAATGTATAATTTGTTTCAGGGGTACAGGTCTGTGATTCATCAGTCTTATACAATTCATAGTGCTCACCATAGCACATACCCTCCCGAATGTCCATCACCCAGCCACCCCGTCCTTCCCAGCCCCCTCCCTTCCAGCAACCCTCAGCTTGTTTCTTGAGATTAAGAGTCTCTTATGGTTTGTCTCCCTCTCTGGTTTTGTCTTGTTTCATTTTTCCCTCCATTCCCCTGTGATCCTGTCTTGTTTCTCAAATTCCTCATATCAGTGAGATCATATGATAATTGTCTTTCTCTGATTGACTTATTTCAATTAACATAATACCCTCTAGTTCCATCCACATCATTGCAAAGGGCAAGATTTCATTTTTTTGATGGCTGCATAATATTCCAATGTGTATATATACCATATCTTCTGTATCCATTCATCTGTCGATAGACATCTTGGCTCTTTCCATAGTTTGGCTATCTTGGACATTGCTGGTATAAACATAGGGGTGCACATACCCCTTTGGATCACTACATTTATATCTTTGGGGTAAATACCCAGTAGTGCAATTGCTGGGTCGTAGGGTAGCTCTATTTTCAACTTTTTGAGGAACCTCCATACTATTTTCCAGAGTGGCTGCACCAGCTTGCATTCCCACCAACAGTGTAGGAGGGTTCCCATTTCTCCACATCCTCGCCAACATCTGTCATTTCCTGACTTGTTAATTTTAGCCATTCTGACTGGTGTGAGGTGGTATCTCATTGAGGTTTTGATTTGGATTTCCCTGATGCCGAGCGATATTGAGCACTTTTTCCTGTGTCTGTTGGCCATTTGGATGTCTTCTTTGCAGAAATGTCTGTTCATGTCTTCTGCCCATTTCTTGATTGGATTCTTTGTTCTTTGGGTGTTGAGTTTGATAAGTTCTTTATAGATTTTGGATACTAGCCCATTATCTGATATGTCATTTGCAAATATCTTTTCCCATTCTGTTAGTTGTCTTTTGGTTTTGTTGACTGTTTGCTGTGCAAAAGCTTTTTATCTTGATGAAGTCCTAATAGTTCATTTTTGCCCTTGCTTCTCTAGCCTTTGGAGATGTTTCTAGGAAGAAGTTGCTGCAGTTGAGTTTGAAGAGGTTGCTGCCTGTGTTCTCCTTTAGGATTTTGATGGATTCCTTTCTCACATTTAGGTCTTTCATCCATTTTAGTCTATTTTTGTGTGTGGTGTAAAGAAATGGTCCAGTTTCATTCTTCTGCATGTGGCTGTCCAATTTTCCCAACATCATTTGTTGAAGAGACTGTCTTTTTTCCATTAGACATTCTTTCCTGCCTTGTCAAAGTTTAGTTGACCATAGAGTTGAGGGTCCATTTCTGGGCTCTCTATTCTGTTCCATTGATCTATGTGTCTGTTTTTGTGCCAATACCATACTGTCTTGATGATTAAAGCTTTGTAATACAGCTTGAAGTCTGGAATTGTGATGCCACCAGCTTTGCTTGGCTTTTTCAACATTCCCGTGGCTGTTCAGGATCTTCTGTTTCCATACAAATTTTAGGATTATTTGTTCCATTTCTTTGAAAAAAGTTGTAGGTATTTTGATAGGGATTGCATTAAATGTGTAGATTGCTGTAGGTAGCAGAGACATTTTCACAATATTTGTTCTTCCAATCCATGAGCATGGAACGTTTTTCCATTTCTTTGAGTCTTCCTCACTTTCTTTCATGAGTAGTCTAGTTTTCCGAGTACAGATTCTTTACCTCTTTGGTTAGATTTATTCCTAGGTATCTATGGTTTTGGGTGCAATTGTAAATGGGATCGACTCCTTAATTTCTCTTTCTTCTGCCTTGTTGTTGGTGTATAGGAATGCCACTGATTTCTGTGCATTGATTTTATATCCTGCCACTTGACTGAATTCCTGTATGAGTTCTAGCAGTATTGGGGTGGAGTCTTTTGGGTTTTCCACATAAAGTATCATATCATCTGCAAAGAGTGAGAGTTTGACTTCTTCTTTGCCAATTCGGATGCCTTTTATTTCTTTCTGTTGTCTGAATGCTGTTGCTAGGACTTCTAATACTATGTTGAATAGCAGTGGTGATAGTGGACATCCCTGCCATGTTCCTGACCTTAGGGGGAAAGCTCTCAGTTTTTCCCCATTGAGAATGATATTCACTGTGGGTATTTCATAGATGGCTTTTATGATATTGAAGTATGTACCCTCAATCCCTACACTGTGAAGAGTTCTAATCAAGAAAGGATGCTGTACTTTGTCAAATGCTTTTTCTGCATCAATTGAGAGGATTGTATGGTTCTTGTCTTTTCTTTTATTAATGTGCTCTATCACATTGATTGATGTCTGAATGCTGAACCACTCTTGCATCCCAGGAATAAATCCCACTTGGTTGTGGTGAATAATCCTTTTAATGTACTGTTGGATCCTATTGGCTAGTATTTTGGTGAGAATTTTTGCATCCATGTTCATCAGGGATATTGGTGTATAATTCTCCTTTTGATGGGGTCTTTGTCTGGTTATGGGATCAAGGTAATGCTGGCCTCATAAAATGAGTTTGGGAGTTTTCCTTCCATTTCTATTTTTTGGAACAGTTTCAGAAGAATAGGTATTAATTCTTCTTTAAATGTTTGGTAGAATTCCCCTGGGAAGACATCTGGCCCTGGGCTCTTGTTTGTTGGGAGATTTTTGATACTGCTTCAATTTCCTTCGTGGTTATGGGTCTGTTCAGGTTTTCTATTTCTTCCTGGTTCAGTTTGGGTAGTTTAGACATCTCTAGGAATGCATCCATTTCTTCCAGATTGTCTAATTTGCTGGCATATAGTTGCTCATAATATGTTCTTGTCATTGTTTGTATTTTTTATTTTATTTTATTTATTTGACAGAGAGAGACATAGCAAGAGCAGGAACACAAGCAGGGGGAGTGGGAGAGGGAGAAGCAGGCTTCCCGTTGAGCAGGGAGCCCCATGAGGGGCTCGATCCCAGGACCCTGGGATCATGACCTCAGCCAAAGGCAGATGCTTAATGACTGAGCCACCCAGGCGCCCCTAATTGTTTGTATTTCTTTGGTGTTGGTTGTGATCTCTCTTTCATTCATGATTTTATTTATTTGGGTCCTTTCTCTCTTTTAGAAATGTCTGGCAAGGGGTTTATCAATCTTATTCTTTCAAAGAACCAGCTCCTAGCTTCGTTGATCTGTTCTACAGTTCTTTTGGTTTCTATTTCATTGAATTCTGCTCTGATCTTTATTATTTCACTTCTCCTGCTTTATTTGCTGTTCTTTCCCTAGCTCCATTAGGTGTAGGTTTAGGTTGTGTATTTGAGACCTTTCTTGTTTCTCAAGAAAGGCTTGTATTGCTATATACTTTCCCCTTAGGACTGCGTCTGCTGTATCCCAAAGATTTTGAACAGTTGTGTTTTCATTTTTATTTGTTTCCATGATTTTTAAAAATTCTTCTTTAATTTCTTGATTGACCCATTCATTCTTTAGTAGGATGCTCTTTAACCTCCATGTATTTGAGTTCTTTCCAACTTTCCTCTTGTGATTGAGTTCTAGTTTCAAAGCACTGTGGTCTAAAAATATGCAGGGAATGATCCCAGTCTTTTGGTATGGGTTGAGATCTGATTTGTGACCTAAGATGTGATCTATTCTGGAGAATGTTCCATGGGCTCTAGAGAAGAATGTGTATTCTGTTGCTTTGGGATGGAATGTTCTGAATAAATCTGTGAAGTCCATCTGGTGCAGTGTGTCATTTAAAGCCCTTATTTCCTTGTTGATCTTTTGCTTAGATGATCTGTCCATTTCAGTGAGGGGGGTATTAAAGTCCCCTACTATTATTGTATTATTGTTGATGTGCTTCTTTGATTTTGTTACTAATTGGCTTATATAATTGGCTGCTCCCATGTTAGGGGCATAAATATTTACAATTGTTAGATCTTCTTGTTGGATAGATCCTTTAAGTAGGATATAGTGTCCTTCCTCATCTCTTATTACAGTCTTTCGTTTAAAATCTAATTTGTCTGATATAAGGATTGCCACCCCAGCTTTCTTTTGATGTCCATTAGCATGGTAAATTGTTTTCCATCCCCTCACTTTAAATCTGGAGGTGTCTTTGGGTCTAGAATGAATCTCTTGCAGGCAGCATATCGATGGGTCTTGTTTTTTTATCCAATCTGATAGCCTGTGTCTTTTGATTGGGGCATTTAGCCCATTTACATTCAGGGTAACTATTGAAAGATATGAATTTAGTGCCATTGTATTGCCTGTAAGGTGACTGTTACTGTATTTGTCTCTATTCCTTTCTGGTCTATGTCACTTTTAGGCTCTCTCTTTGCTTAGAAGACCCCTTTCAATATTTCTTTTAGGGCTGCTTTGGTGTTTGCAAATTCCTTTAGTTTTTGTTTGTCCTGGAAGCTTTTTATCTGTCCATCTGTTTTCAATGACAGCCTAGCTGGATATACTATTCTTGGCTGCATATTTTTCTCATTTAGTGCTCTGAGTATATCGTGCCAGTCCTTTCCAGCCTGCCAGGTCTCTGTGGATAGGTCTGTTTCCAGTCTGATGTTTCTGCCATTGTAGGTTATAGATCTCTTGTCTGAGCTGCCTTCAGGATTTTCTCTTTGTCTCTGTTACTTGTAAGTTTTACTATTAGATGTTGGGGTGTTGACCTATTTTTATTGATTTTGAGGGGGGTTCTCTGTGCCTCCTGGATTTTGATGCCTGTTTCCTTCCCCCAAATTAGGGAAGTTCTATGCTATAATTTGCTCCAGTATACTTTCAAATATACCTTCTGCCCCTCTTTCTCTTTCTTCTTCTTCTGGGATCCCAATTATTCTAATATTGTTTTGTCTAATGGTATCACTTATCTCTCGAATTCTGCCCTCGTGATCCAGTAGTTGTTTATCTCTCTTTTTGTCAGCTTCTTTATTTTCCATCATTTGGTCTTCTTTATCACTAATTCTCTCTCCTGCCTCATTTATCCTAGCAGTTAGAGCTTTCATTTTTTATTACACCTCATTAATAGCCTTTTTGATTTCGACTTGGTTAGATTTTAGTTCTTTTATTTCTCCAGAAAGGGATTCTCTAGTATCTTCCATGCTTTTTTCAAGCCCAGCTAGTATCTTTATAATTGTCATTCTGAACTCTAGTTCCAACATCTTACTAATGTTCATGTTGATTAGGTCCCTGGCAGTCGGTACTGCCTCTTGTTCTTTTTTTTGAGGTGTGTTTTTCTGTCTTGTCATTTTGGCCAGAAGGCGAATAGATGAATGAGAGAACAAAATGCTAACAGGATAACAATGACCCCCCAAAAAAATACACTAAGCAATTCAGAAGAGACCCGAAACTGGGGGGAGAAAAGAAAGGGAAAGAAAAAAAGAATATGATCAAATGTGATCAGGCTGGTGAATAGATCAGTGCCACACACTAGATTTTGGGCATATTTTGGTCTGTTAGAAGAAACTGCCTCCCAAAATTTTAAAGAAAGGAAAACTTATATATGTACAAAAATAAGGGTAAATACGGGGATGAAGGGATGGAATATGAGTGTAAAGATGAAAATTATAAAAGATTTTATAAAAGGAATTGAGAAGAAGTTGGTTGAAAAAAGAAAGAAAAAATTTTAAAAAAAAAGGAGAGAATGTGATCAGGCAGGAGACTCGAACAAAGCCATACATTAGAGATTTAGGGTATATTTTGGTCTGTTAGAAGAAACTGTATCCCAAAATTTTAAATAAATAAATAAATATATATATATATACACACACAAAATAAGGTTAAATACAATGAAGGGAGAGAATATGACTGTAAAGATGCAAATTAAAAAAGATTTTAAAAAAGGAATTTATAAGATAGGATGTTGGTTGAAAAAGGAAAGAAGAAAAATTAAAAAAAAAAGAAATAGAAAAAGAAAAAAATAAAATTTAAAAAATTAACTATGAAAGACTAAAAGAATCATGGTAAAAAAGCCATGAATTCTATGTGCAGTATTCCCCTAGCGCTGGAGTTCTGCCGTTCTCATTGATCGGTAAACTTGGTCTTGGCTGGCTGTTCTTGCTGATCTTCTGGGGGAGGGGCCTGTTGCCGTGGTTTCCAAATGTCTCTGCCGGAGGCGGAATTGCCCCACCCTTGCCGGGTCCAGGCTAAGTAATCTGCTCGGGTTTGCTCTCCAGAGCTTTCGTTCCCTGCAAGCTTTCCGTACAGCTTTGGAGGCGGAGAGTGAAAATGGCGGCCTCCCAATCTCTGCCGCGGAGGAGCCGAGAACTCGGGGCCCCGCTCCTCAGTGAGCCCCCAGAGAAAAGCCGTCAGTCACTCCCGTCTCCCCAGTCTCCGGCCGCACTCTGTGCTCACCCGGCCTGTGACCGCGCGTTTCTATCTCTGGCACCCGACCCCGGGTGGAGTCTCCAAACCCAGCAGATCCCTGCGGCGCACTCCCGCGCGGCTCCTCCCGGGGGAGGAAGGTGAGTCTCCCCGGATCTGCCGCTTGTTGGGACCCTGCTGGAGGAGCAGTGGCCCGACTGTGCCACGGATCACGGTTTATGGCAACCCCGAGCTGAGAGCCTGCGCCTGGGCTCCGCCTCTGCAGCCAGCCTCCCCGCTCCCATACTTGGGAGCTCTGCTGCACTCAGGCACCCCCAGTCTTCCTGTGACCCCGAGGGTCCTGAGACCACACTGTCCCGCGAGGGTTCCACCCCGCGCTTAGCCACCGGAGTGACGTCCCTCAGCAGAGCAGACTTCTAAAAGTCCTGATTTTGTGCTCCGCGGCTCTATCACTTGCCAGAAGCGGCCGCCGGAGGCCCCTCCCCCGCCGTCTATCCTCCTGAATATCACCTCAGATTCACTTCTCTGCACGTCCTACCTTCCAGAAAGTGGTTGCTTTTCTGATTAGAGAGTTGCTGCTATTCTTTTCTTTGATCTCCTGTTGAGTTTGTAGGTGTTCAGAATGGTTTTGATGCAGTTTTGGAATATAGGTGAGGTTCAGTGGGGTGAGGTTCGGAGGTGACTACCAAGAAAGAATTCATGAGGCATCTTTGGTGCAAAATGGTGGTTTAGTAAAGCACAGGGACAGGACCCGTGGGCAGAAAGAGCGGCTGTCCTGTGGTCTTGAGGAATGGCTGATTATATACTCAGGAGTTGGGGAGGTGAGGACAAAGGGGGTGTCCAGAAGGACTGTCATATGATAAAGACTCTCAGGATACTGGAGGCCTGGTTATTGTTAAGCCAAGGTTGTTTTTCCCTCTAATGAGGCACTAACATGAAGACAGTTAGGAGTTTCCTGGAGGGATGTTACATTCCTCCTATCACACGTCCTTGTCAATGGGCTTCATGTTAAAAAGAAATTCAATTTTATTTACATTTCCTTCTGCCTCAGCCTCTCTTAATTTTATGGAGGGGAGGGTGATGTTAGGGCTTCAGGAAACTGAGTTATGGGTCTCTTGGAAGTTAGGCTATTGATAAGAAACCTTCCTTGTAAATCACTAGGACATTTGTAAACTGAGGGAGACCCCTGTCCTGCAGGACTGTCTCTATCAGTTAACCATTTGTTTTTTCTTTAGGGCAGTCAGGAGTGCCTGAGGAATGTCACATACATCTCAAAGTGGGGGTGGGGGTGTAGACCGCCAGCTTCAGATTTGTCCTCAGCTTGCCTTCTGCTCCCTCATCAGTTTGATAGCTATCTAGCTGAATTCCTGGGACCAGACAGAATTTAGGTCTCCTACTCCTCTGCCATCTTTCTCCTCCCCCAGTATTTACTCTTTTAAATGTGTGGTAGAATTCGCCCATGAAGCCATCTGGCCCTGGACTTTTGTTTGTTGGGAGTTTTTGATTACTGATTCCATTTCTTTAGTGGTTACCAGTCTGTTCAGATTTTCTGTTTCTTCCTGTTTCAATTTTGGTAGTTTATATGTTTCTAGGAATTTATCCATTTCTTCCAGGTTGTCCAATTTGTTGGCATATTGTTTTTCATAATATTCTCTGATAATTGTTTGTATGTCTGTGGTGTCGGTTGTTATTTCTCCTCTCTCATTTGTGATTTTATTTATTTGTGTCCTTTCTCTTTTCTTTTCTTTCTTTCTTTTTTTTTTTTTAAGATTTTATTTATTTATTCAACAGAGAGAGACAGTGAGAGAGGGAACACAGCAGGGGGAGAGGGAGAAGCAGGCTTTCTGCTGAGCAGGGAGCCCGATGTGGGCCTCGATCCCAGGACCCTGGAACCATGACCCGAGCCGAAGGCAGACACCCAACGACTAAGACACCCAGGTGCCCCTCTCTTTTCTTTTTGATAAGTCCAGCTAGAGGTTTATCAATTTTATTATTTTTTTCCAAAGAACCAGCTTGTGTTTTCATTGATCTGTTCTATTGATTTTTGGTTTCTATAACATTTATTTCTGCTCTAATTTTTATTATTTCCTTCCTTCTGCTGGCTTTAGGCTTCCTTTGTTCCATGTGTAGTTGTAGATTTGTTTTATCCATGAAAGGAGGTGAATCAGGATCTTTCTATGCTGCCATCTTTTTTTTTTTTTTTTTTTTTTTTTTTTTTTCATTGAAGGAGGTTTTTTAGGATTTTTTTTTGTTTCCTTTTTTTTTTTTTTTTTTTTTATTTATTTATTTGATACAGAGAGAATGAGAGACAGAGAGCATGAGAGGGAGGAGGGTCAGAGGGAGAAGCAGACTCCCTGCCGAGCAGGGAGCCCGATGCGGGACTCGATCCCGGGACTCCAGGATCATGACCTGAGCTGAAGGCAGTCGCTTAACCAACTGAGCCACCCAGGCGCCCTATGCTGCCATCTTGAACCCTCTCCTTCCTGTTTTTCTTTGCCCATTAAATTTGAGTTATTTGTTATTTTGCTATTGATTTGTAGGAGATTCTTATATATTTTGGATATTAACCTATTATTGGATATATGATTTGCAAATATTTTCTCCCATTTCTAGGTTACTTTTTAATTTTTTTTTTTATTTCTCCCTTGCAAAGTTCATGGAGTCCCACTTGTTTAATTTTGCTTTTGTTGCCTGTGCTTTTGGTGTCACTTTCAAAAAACTATTGGCAAGACCAATGTCAAGGAGCTTTTCTGCTATGTTTTCTTCTAGAAATTTTATGGTTTGGGGTCTTATGCTAAGTTTCTAATCCACTTTGAGTTGATATTTTTTACATCCTATGGTCTGGTGTAAAATAACCATCCATTTTTATTTTTGTGCATATGTTCATCCAGTTTCCCCAACACCATTTATTGAAGAGGTTATCCTTTCTCCATTGTATACTCCTGGCAACTTTGTTGAAATTTTGTTGCCTTATGTGTCATATACTTCTGAGATCTCTAGTCTGCTCCACTGGTCTATGTGTTTCTTTTTTTTTTTTTTTTTTTAAGATTTTATTTATTTATTTGAGAAAGAGAGAATGAGAGAGAGCACATGAGAGGGGGGAGGGTCAGAGGGAGAAGCAGACTCCCTGCTGAGCAGGGAGCCCGATGTGGGACTCGATCCCGGGACTCCAGGATCATGACCTGAGCCGAAGGCAGTCGCTTAACCAACTGAGCCACCCAGGCGCCCTATGTGTTTCTTTTTATTAGCATAATGTTCTCAAGATCCATATTGTACTATATATCAGTACTTACTTCCTTTTTATAGTTGAATAATATTCCACTTTATGAATATAGCACATTTTGTTTATCCATTCATCAGTTGATGGATATTTGGGTTGTTTCTGCTTTTGGCCTATTATGAATAATGCTATGAATATAAGTTTTGTATAGATGCATGTTTTTATTTTTCTTGGGGATATGCCTAGGAGAATTGCTGGGTCATATAGTAACTCCATATTTATCTTTTGAAGAATTGCCAGACTCTTCCAAAGTAGCTGCACCATTTTACGTTTCCAACAACAGTGCCTGAAGGTTTCAATTCCTCCCACTATCGTCCCCAACACTTGTTATTATTTTGATTGTAGCCATACAAGTGGTTTTGAAGTGGTATCTCATTGTGCTTTTGATTTGCATTTCCTCAATGGTTAATGATGTTGAGTATCTTTTCATGTGTTTATTGGACATTTTTCTGTCTTCTTTGGAGAAGTGTCCATTCAGATTTTTTGCCCATTTTCAATTAGGTTGTCTTTTTAGAAATATTTTATTTATTTGAGAGAGAGAGATAGCGACAGAGAGCATGAGTGGTGGTGGGGGGGGAAGGGGCAGAAGGAGAGGGAGAAGCAGACTTCCCCCTGAGCAGGGAGCTTGATGCAGGGCTCAATCCCAGGACTCTGGGATCATGACCTGAGCTGAAGGCAGACGCTTAACTGACTGAACCACCCAGGCGTCCCAATTAGGTTGTCTTTTTATTGCAAGTTTTCCACAATGGCCTAGTAGATCTTTACATATTCTACATACAAGTCCTTTATCAGATATGATTTGCAGATATTTTTTCCAGTCCGTGGCTTGTCTTTCTACCTTCTTGATGATTTCCTTGGCTGCACAAAATTTTTTTACATTTTGATAAAGTCTGATTTGTCTATTTTTTATTTTGTCACTGTGGCTGTGGTGTTGCATCTAGGAAGACTTTGCCTAATTCAAGGTTATGAAGATTTAATACTAAGTGGTTTTTTTGGTCTGTTTATTTACCATTTTTTTTTTTTTAAAAAAAAGCTTTATAGTTACAGATCTTACATTTAGTAGGTCTGTGATCCTTTTTGAATTAATTTTTTGTATGGTATAAAGAAGGGGCCCAACTTTGTTATTTTGCATGTGGATTCCAGTTGTTCCAGTATCATTTGTTTAAAAGACTCTTCTTTCCTTATTGAATTGTCTTGACACCCTTATTAAAAATTGATTGACCATCAAAAATGTAAGGGGTTATTTATGGATCCTCAATTGTGTTCTGTTGATCTATATGTCTAACCTATGCCAGGACCATTGTGTTTAGATTACAATAGCTTTGTAGTAATTTTTTATTTTAATTTCATAAGTGTGAGTCCTCTACCTTTGTTATATTTCAAGAATATTTTGTCTGTTCTTGTTCTTTGCATTTCTATATGAATTTTAGGATTAGTTTGTCAATTTTTGCAAAAAAAAAAAAACAAGCTGAGATTTTATTAGATCTGTGTTACATCTGTCTTTTGCCTTTCTTAGCCACTGTTCATTTCCTTCTTTCAGTGAAAACTTTCATTATCCTTTGTATTAAAATATTTTGGCTTCATGTTTCTCCTAGGTGAAATATTAGACTTATATAACAAATGTATTCATCTAACTATCTGATCCTGAATATAAGAGTGACACAAATGGACCCAGTAAAATAACTTTCTTTCTAAGGATATTGGAATGTTCAAATCTATTTGGAAACATTTTGGTGCATGTTAGCTGGTGCCGTATGTTACAAGAAATCATAAGAAGATAAAACTGCTCTAAGGGCAAACATTTCCAGACAAAGGGCCTGTTTGCAGATTCACTCCTTGCATTCCTCCTGATAATACTCCTGCCCCATTTGTCATGGGATGTGAGTTGTTATTGTGATGAAGGGATTGTAATGTGTGGAATAATGTCTGACCAAAATTCATGTCTGCCCGGAACCTGAGAATGAGACTTTATTTTGAAATAGGGTCTTTGCAGATGTAATTAGTTAAGGATCATGAAATAATATCATACTGGATTTAGGGCAGGCCCTAAAGCCAATGTCCTTATAAGAAGAGAGGACACAGAGATACACAGGGAAAAGGGCCATGCAAAGATAGAGGCAGAGACTGAAGTGATGCAGCTATAAGCCAAGGATTACTGGGAGCCAGTAGAATCTAGGAAGAGGAAGATTATTCCCTATAGTCTTCAGAGAGAACATGGCCCTGCTGAAATCTTGATTTTGAACTTTAGCCTCCAGAACTCAGAGAATACATTTCTGTTGCTTTAAGTTACTTAGTTTGTGGTAGTTTGTTATGTCAGTCCTAGGAAACTAATAAAGGGGTGTATGTGAAATTATGAAATACTGTGAAGGTAGGAGATTTTGATAGAATAAGTGGTATATTCAAAAATACCATTAAGGTTAGTTTAGGGATCAGCAAACTATAGCCTATAAGCTATATCTGGCCTACTGAATGCTTTTTAAAAAATTAATTCCAGTATAATTGGTGTACAGTGTTATATTAGTTCCAGGTTTACGATATAGACTAAACAATTCTATACATTACTCAGTACTCTTAATCCCCATCACCTACTTCATCGATCCCCCCACACACCTCCCCTCTGGCAAACACCAATTTGTTCTCTATATTTAAGATATCTACTGGATGTTTTTTAAAATAAAGTTTTGCAGGAATACAGCCCTGCCCATTCATGAATGTATTTTCTATGGCTGCTTTGGTGCTACAGTGGGAGAGTTGAGTGATTGCAACAGAGAACTGTATGTCCCACAAAGCCTTAAATATTTATTATCTGCCCCTTTAGAGAAAGGGTTGCTGACATCTGGCTTACATTATCAAATTGTCTACTCACTTAATGACCACAGGCATCATGATGACAACAAAACTTTAAAAAGATGCTGTTGTATTTGGTAGAATGAAGTTGTCTACGAATGCATGATTCTCCAAATAGCAGTGACTTAAAGGAGACAGAACTTTATTTCTCCCATGTGAATTTACACAGTGCAAAGCTGGAATAGCAACCTTATGATCATCAGGAACTCTGGCTCCTTCTATATTGTTGATTTTCCATCCTCACTATATGGTTTCTACAGCATAAGCCAAGATGCAGCTAGCACATCTATATTCTAGTCAGTAGGAAGAGGGAGAAGGAAAAAGAGCATACTTTCCTTTAAGGACTCTTCTAGGAAATTAGTCACACTTCTACTTATATCTCATTTGCCAAAACTCAGTCATGTGGCCACATGTAGCCACAAGGGTGGCTGAGAAATTTTTTCTGAGAGGCTAAGTGCACAGTTAAAAATCAGGGATTCTATTATTTTGGAAGGAAAGGAAAATAGATATTAGGGAATGGACTAGTAATGTCTGCCACAGCTGTGAACCAGGCTGGCTTTTGTCCTTTTTGTTACTCAAGGATCCAAGGGAGGACACTATATCTCAAATAAAGTTGTAATAATATTAACATACTTAAACCTATTGAACATATGATTGGGTACCATAGGAATGCATCTGTGGTTCTGTTTCAGGAGTCCCACTGGGCACATGGTCAAGGATTTGAATCTACAGTGATTTCAGGGAGGCAGAATACATAGGACTTCATAACTGATTGTATGTGAGGTGGAGGGTGAGAGAAATCTAGGGTAACTCTCAGGTGTCTGCCTCCAGTGAATTGGTGGACACTTGGGTATACTGGCATTTGAGAGATGAGAGAATGAGGAAGCTGTTCAGTGTGATTTACTTGTAAGGTTTTAAAAGTTCTTAAGTTTTATCACCCCTAGGTAATGCTCAATTTCTCTACCTTTTAGTCCAACTGAATATTTTAAACTTCATTTTACACATGGCTATGTGGGCCTCAGAGACAAATTGTTCTTGCCTTGAGCTCCTTCCATATCACTCAGCCATCTCTCATCTCTTGGCAATTTCAACATGTGTGGCCCTGATAAAATACCAAAACATTTCTATTTCTGGACTTTCTAGGTTTCATCTTATTGAGATGGCATCATGCTCTAAATTATAGCATTGTAATTATGTAAAATGTAAATGTGTAGTTGTATATAATTGTGTAAGATGAAGTATCACATTATTGTGATGTAGAGGAAGAGAAGGGTGGTAGTCAGGAGTGTCAGGGATCTTGTAGCTGATTGGGAAATCATGTTATATTCAAAATATCATTATCATGAGGTGTGTTCTTATGGGGTTTTGCTCTAACTTATAAATTATCATTTTGATAAAATGATCAAGTTCTTCCTACGTTAGATTACCATTTCTTTCATCTCCTAACTCTTTTTTATAAACTTTGGGCCTTTTTTAAGGTTCAATGAGTGTTGCTTTTTAAAATCAATTTTTTTATTAAAAAATTCAAACCCACAGAAAAATTGTAATAGTACAATGAGCAACTGTACACCCTTCACTCAAATCCATGAACATTTCACTCAACTGTTCATCAATTGTTAACATTTTGCATGCTCTTTTCTCTCTTGCTATTATGTATTATACATAAACACACACAATCACTTGATATATATGTGTATATATACAGATATATACGTGTGTGTGTGATATGTATTTTTTGGAAACCATTTGAGAGTTTCTTGCAGACATCATGACACTTCAACCATAAATACTCCATTTATCATGTGTCTGCATCCTCATATATCACCCAGTGAAATTGTAAAATTTCACATTGATATAATACTATGAGTCCATAGCCACAATTTCTTAATCATCCCAATAATGTTCTTTATAGATTTTATAAAAATTGATCCAGGATTTAACCAAGGATCATGCACTGCATTTAGTTGTCGTGTTTCTTTACTTTCCTTTAAGTCTTCTTTTTATTTCATGATATTGACATTTAAAAAGAGTGTAAGTCAACTATTTTGCCAAATAACTCTCAGTTTGACTTTGCTTGATAGTTTCCTGATGTGTGAATTCAGGCTAATATTATTTGCAGGAACATTACATATGATGTGTCCTTCTCAGAACATTATTATCACAAGTCACATGATTTCAGTGTGTCCCGTTTTTTTGTAATTTAAAAATTTAATTAATTAATTAGAGTATAGTTGACACACATTGTTACATTAGTTTCAGGTATACAACACAATGATTCAACAACTCCATACCTTATGCTGTGCTCACCACAAGTGTAGCTACCATCTGTCACCCTCCAACACTGTTACAGTACCATTGACTCTTTTCCCTATGCTGTACCTTTTATTCCTGTGACTTAGTAATTCCACAACTGGAAGCCAGTACCACCACTCCTCTTCACCCATTTTGCCCATCCTTCCACTGTCCTCCCCTCTGGCAACCATCAGTTTGTTCTCTGTATTTCTAGGTCTGATTTCTGCTTTTTGTTTGCTTATTCATTTTTTTTTTTTTAGATTCCATTGTAAGTGAAACCGCTTTTGATATTAGCTTAATCTTTAGTTGAGGTAGTGTCTGCCAGATCTCTCCATTGTAATTTGATTTGTAATTAATAATTAGTGATTAATATTAATACTTAATAATATTAATAATTAAAAGTAATAATTAGTCATTGCTGGGGAGATGCTTTTGAGATTGTGTTAATATACTGTTCTCCAAACAAATTTTCAGCCAACAGTTTTAGCATTCCTTCATATTTCTTTTTTTTTTTTTTTTAAGATTTTCATTTATTTATTTGACAGAGAGAGACACAGTGAGAGAGGGAACACAAGCAGGCGGAGTGGGAGAGGGAGAGGGAGAAGCAGGCTTTTTTTTTTTTAAGATTTTATCTATTTATTTAACAGAGACACAGCGAGAGATGGACCACAAGCTGGGGGAGTGGGAGAGGCAGAAGCAGACTTCCTGTGGAACAGGGAGCCCGATGTGGGGCTCAATCCAGGACCCTGGGATCATGACCTGAGCTGAAGGCAGATGCTTAATGACTAAGCCACCCATGTGCCCCTCATTCATGGTTCTTAATTATTACCATGGTGGTTATGAAATAGTAATTTTTCTATTTCTATTACACCTACTACATTTTTTAGTTAGCATGATTTTGTAAAAAAGAGCTTTCCCTTTTCCCCACATCACATTTAAACATTATTTTTTAATTGAGATATAATCCACATACAGTGAGATGCATATATAGCTTAAGTGTTCAATCAGTTTTGATGAATACACACACAGAACTCAGACCACTATGAAGACAGAACATTTCCATGAGTTCCCTCATGCCCCTTCGTAGTCAAGCCATCTCGTCCAGAAGCAACCACTGATCTAATTTCTATCACTATACATTAACACTGCTTATTCTAGATCTTCATATAAATGGAATCATATGGTATCTATTTTATTTTATTGTTTTTTTAAATTTTATTTTATTATGTTATGTTAGTCACCATATAATACGTCATTAGTTGTTTTTTTTTTTTTAAGATTTTATTTATTTGAGAGAGAATGAGGGACAGAGCACGAGAGGGAAGAGGGTTAGAGGGAGAAGCAGACCCCCTGCTGAGCAGGGAGCTCGATGTGGGACACGATCCTGGGACTCCAGGATCATGACCTGAGCCGAAGGCAGTCGCTTAACCAACTGAGCCACCCAGGCGCCCGAACATTTTTTCATGTGTCTGTTAGCCATTTGTATGTCTTCTTCGGAGAAGTGTCTGTTCATGTCTTCTGCCCATTTTTTTTACTTGATTATTTGTTTTTTGGGTGTTGAGTTTGAGAAGTTCTTTACAGATCTTGGATACCAGCCCTTTATCTGTAGTGTCGTTTGCAAATATCTTCTCCCATTCTGTGGGTTGCCTCTTAGTTTTGTTGACTGTTTCCTTTGCTGTGCAGAAGCTTTTTATCTTGATGAAGTCCCAAAAGTTCATTTTTGCTTTTGTTTCACTACTCTTTGGGGAAATGTCTTGAAAGAAATTGCTTTGGCTGATGTCGAAGAGGTTACTCTCTATGTTCTCCTCTAGGATTTTGAAGGATTCCTGTCTCACATTGAGGTCATTCATCCATTTAGACTTTATCTTTGTGTATGGTGTTAGAGAGTGGTCGAGTTTCATCCTTCTGCATGTGGCTGTCCGATTTTCCCAGCACCATTTATTGAAGAGACTGTCCATTTTCCATTGGATATTCTTTCCTACTTTGTTGAGGATTAGTTGACCACAGAGTTGAGGGTCCATATCTGGACTCTCTATTCTATTCCATTGGTCTATATGTCTGTTTTTGTGCCAGTACCATCCTCTCTTGGTGATCACACCTTTAATACAGCTTGAAATCAGGCAACGTGATGCCCCCAGCTTTGTTTTCTTTTTCAACATTTCCTTGGCGATTCGGGGTCTTTTCTGATTCCATACAAATTTTAGGATGTTTGTACCAGTACTTTGAAAAATGTCACTGGAATTTTGATCGGGATGGCATTGAAGGTATAGATTGCTGTGGGTAGCATAGACATTTTAACAATGTTTATTCTTCTGATCCGTGAGCATGGAATGTTTTTCCATCTTTTTTGTGTCTTCTTCAATTTCTTTCATGAGTGTTCTGTAGTTCCTAGAGTATAGATCCTTTACCTTTTTGGTTAGGTTTATTCCAAGGTATCTTATGGTTTTTGGTGCTATTGTAAATGGAATCGTTTCTCTAATTTCTCTTTCTACAGTTGCATTGTTAGTGTATAAGAAAGCAACTGATTTCTGTGCATTGATTTTATATCCTGCCACATTACTGAATTGCTGTATGAGTTCTAGTAATTTGGGGGTGGAGTCTTTTGGGTTTTCCACATAAAGTATCATGTCGTCTGTGAAAAGAGAGAGTTTGACTTCTTCCTTGCCAATTTGAATACTTTTTATTTCTTTTTGTTGTCTGATTGCTGTTGCTAGGACTTCTAGTGCTATGTTGAATAATAGTGGTGAGAGTGGGCATCCTTGACATGTTCCTGATCTTAAGGGAAAGGCTCTCAGCTTTTTCCCATTGAGGATGATATTCACTGTGGGTTTTTTTTTTTTATAAGTAAATTTCTTTCTTTTTTTTTTTTTTAAGATTTTATTTATTTATTTGAGAGAGAGAATGAGAGAGAGAGAGCACATGAGGGGGGGGGGTCAGAGGGAGAAGCAGACCCCCTGCTGAGCAAGGAGCCCGATATGGGACTCGATCCTGGGACTCCAGGATCATGACCTGAGCCGAAGGCAGTCGCTTAACCAACTGAGCCACCCAGGTGCCCTACTGTGGGTTTTTCATAGATGGATTTTATGAACTTGAAGAATGTTCCCTCTATCCCTATACTCTGAAGAGTTTTAATCAGGAAAGGATGTTGTATTTTGTCAAATGCTTTTTCTGCATCAATTGTAATGAAAGGAGACCAAAGAAAAGTTACTTGGTCTGTGCAACTAGGTTTTATGGATGACCTAAGAATCAGCCAGTTGCTAATCTGTAAATTGCAATTTAATTTGTCTGACAGTATTATTCTTATTTGGGTTAGATAAGATTACTAGAACCCAAAGAAGGTATGCAAATAGTACCTGGAAGGAACAGCCTAAACCTAGGAACAAAAGAAAAACTGAAACCCTGGGAAAGTGTTCAAATAAGGATAAGAAAAAAAAAATTAAATCCATGTAGGTAACATTTTAGTGGTTTTGGTATAATTAATATTCTGAGTACATTTTACCTGTGTTGTTTTTTTTTTTTAAGATTTTATTTATTTGAGAGGGAGAATAGAGAGCACGAGCAGGAGGAGGGGCATGAAGGAGAAGACTCCCTGCTGAGTGGGGAGCCCAATGTGGGGCTCTATCCCACCACTTCAGGATTATGACCTGAGCTGAAGGCAGAGGCTTAACCAACTGAGCCACCCAGGTACACCCTTTTTACCTGTTTCATTTCTTTTCTTTCTTTCTTTTTTTCCTTCTTTTTTTCTTTCTTTCTTTCTTCCCCTCCTTTTTTTTTTAAGATTCTATTCATTTATTTGACAGAGAGAGACAGCTAGAGAGGGAACACAAGCAGGGGGAGTGGAAGAGGGAGAAGTAGGCTTCCTGCTGAGCAGGTAGCCCCATGTGGGGCTCGAACCAAAGACCCTGGGATCATGACCCCAGCCGAAGGCAGACGCCTAATGACTGAGCCACCCAGGTGCCACTTTTTACCTGTTTCTTAAGGTATTTAAAACATTTAATACAACCTTAAATTTTAGGTTTGTGATTTTAATGAAATGTTTAGATGTGTTTAAATCTGAAATCAGTGCTTAAAAGAGTGGGGATATCTAATTTTAGAAATTCCTAAGTTTTTATTTATTAGTTTTACAGCTGTGAATAATTAGAGGAATATTGGCTGCTTAAAGAATGTATTTCTTAAACTAATAAACATTAATCAAAATACAAATAGTAAGGAATATATTTCTCCAAGCCCACAAGGCCTTTGGACATAAGATAATCTAACAACATGACGATCCTTTAACACTCTGAAGTTCTGAAAAAGTCACACAGATTTTAATGTTGAGCAGCAACCTTTTGCTTTATTAACTTTATGTATTCAACAAATATTTTCAATGTGTTATAAAATGCTGTTCCAGGCACTGTTTTTATCCACTGAATCAGTAGATGATCCATGTTCTAGTGACATTTCTAGTGAGAAAACCTGAATTAATAATTTATTATTATGTATAAACTTAAATACCTCTTTTCATAAAATAAAGCCCATGACACCTGTTTGGATGGACCAAATGAACTAATATATGTGAAAGGGTAATGCCTTGCTCTCCTATACGGAAATAAGTCATAAGTAATGGGTTTTTGAATGAGTACTATTCCTCTGATTTCTCTACTCCAAGAACAAGTATTTCGATGTAATCAATATACTTAGGGTTCACTCCTTAACTTGCAACATTTTGAAGAGAATGAAGGACATGAAAAGAAATTGATCCCAGAATGATATAGTTTACTGAATAACTAAGATAAGCGTTATCATTTATGACCCTAAAGAATATTTAATAAGCTCCTAATTTTATAAGTCCTATTTATTATGAAGAATTGGTGCAAATCTTTGGCCAACTGTTGTCTGGTTCAGTCCAGATTCTTCTTTTCTAGGATTATCCAACTTCTGCTGAAACTCTCCCGAAAATCCCATTGTTTTCATTTTTTGCCTGTGTCGATACACTGCCTTGTATTGGAGCCCTTAACACTCTTTGTGATATGTCTTTTTTTTTTTTCCTGGTTGCAAAATTAAACTTTGATCAAAGCCTTTACAAATTGTAATTAACCATTACTTTTATTTTTATTTTTATTTTTTTTAAAGATTTTATTTATTTATTTGACAGAGAGATAGAGAGAACAAGTAGGCAGAGAGGCAGGCAGAAGGAGAGGGAGAAGCAGGCTCCCCGCCGAGCAGGGAGCCCAATGCGGGGCTTGATCCCAGGACCCTGGGATCACGACCTGAGCCGAAGGCAGCTGCTTAACCGACTGAGCCACCCAGGCACCCCTAACCATTACTTCTTTTAATACATACCTCTACTGTCTGAGATTTCACCTTGGCTCACTATCTTTCTGAAATCTGAGTACCCTCATTATGGCAAATGAATATTAAATGTAGCTTATTTTGGTGAAGAGATATTTCCAGAACAGATCTGCCGTGAAAATGGATCCCTACTACACAACACAAAATACTATTAAAAATCCCTCTTGACTATAGTAATTCAGGATTTTATTAACTATTTCACATCCACTGATGCATGGAGCATAAATGTACTTTGAAAAGTTTAACGTCTGTGATGAAATGAGTTCATTTCATTACTTTCTTTGTTTTTAGTGTTTTAGTTTCTTTTTTCTTTTTTTTTAAATTTTATTATGTTATGTTAGTCACCATACAATACATCATTGTTTTTTTTTTTAAGATTTTTATTTATTTATTTATTTGACAGAGAGAGACACAGTGAGAGAGGGAACACAAGCAGGGGGAGTGGGAGTGGGAGAAGCAGGCCTCCCGTGGAGCAGGGAGCCCGATGTGGGGCTCGATCCCAGGACCCTGGGATCATGACCTGAGCCAAAGGCAGACGCTTAACGACTGAGCCACCCAGGTGCCCCCACATCATTGGTTTTTGATGTAGTTATCCACGATCCATTGTTTTCGTATAACACCCAGTGCTCCATGCAGTACGTGCCCTCCTTAATACCCATCACTGGGCTAACCAATCCCCCCTCCCCCTCCCCTCTAAAACCCTGTTTGTTTCTCAGAGTCCATAGTCTCTCATGGTTCATCTCTCCCTCCAATTCCTCCCCCCCTCCATTTTTCCCTTCCTTCTCCTAATGTCCTCCATGCTATTCCTTATGTTCCACAAATAAGTGAAACCATATGATAATTGACTTTCTCTGCTTGACTTATTTCACTTAGCATAATCTCCTCCAGTCCCATCCATGTTGATGTAAAAGTTGGGTATTCAGCCTTTCTGATGGCTGAGTAATATTCCATTGTATATATGGACCACATGTTCTTTATCCATTCATCTGTTGAAGGGCATCTCGGCTCTTTCCACAGTTTGGCTATTGTGGACATTGCTGCTATGAACATTGGGGTGCATATGGCCCTTCTTTTCACTACATCTCTGTCTTTGGGGTAAATACCCAGGAGTGCAATTGCTGGGTCATAGGGTAGCTCTATTTTCAACTTTTTGAGGAACCTCCATACTGTTTTCCAAAGTGGCTGTACCAACTTGCATTCCCACCAACAGTGTAAGAGGGTTCCCCTTTCTCCACAAGCTCTCCAACAGTTGTTGTTTCTTTCCCTATCCATTTTTGCCATTCTAACTGGTGTAAGGTGGTATCTCAATGTGGTTTTGATTTGGATTTCCCTGATGGCTAATGATGATGAACAATTTTTCATATGTCTATTAGCCATTTGTATGTCTTCTTCAGAGAAGTGTCTTTTCATATCTTATGCCCACTTTTTGACTTATTTGTTTTTTGGGTGTTGAGTTTGAGAAGGTCTTTATCGATCTTGGATACCAGCCCTTTATCTGTAGTGTCATTTGCAAATATCTTCTCCCATTCTGTGGGTTGCCTCTTAGTTTTGTTGACTGTTTCCTTTGCTGTGCAGAAGCTGTTTATCTTGATGAAGTCCCAAAAGTTCATTTTTGCTTTTGTTTCATGCAGCTTTTGATGTATCTTGAAAGAAGTTGCTGTGGCTGATGTCAAAGAGGTTACTGCCTGTGTTCTCCTCTGGGATTTTGATGGATTCCTGTCTCACATTGAGGTCTTTCATCCATTTAGAGTTTATCTTTGTGTGTAGTGTTAGAAAATGTTTGAGTTTCATTCTTCTGCATGTGGTTGTCCAATTTTCCCAGCACCATTTATTGAAGAGACTGTCTTTTTTCTTTTTTTTTTTTTAAAGATTTTATTTATTTATTTGAGAGAGAGAGAATGAGAGAGAGCACATGAGAGGGGGGAGGGTCAGAGGGAGAAGCAGACTCCCCGCTGAGCAGGGAGCCCGATGTGGGACTCGATCCAGGGTCTCCAGGATCATGACCTGAGCCGAAGGCAGTAGCCCAACCAACTGAGCCACCCATTTTCCATTGCATGTTTTTTCCTGCTCTGTCGAAGATTATTTGACCATAGACTTGAGGGTCCATATCTGGGCTCTCTCTTCTGTTCCATTGGTCTATATGTCTGTTTTTGTGCCAGTACCATCCTCTCTTGGTGATCACAGCTTTGTAATACAGCTTGAAATCAGGCAACGTGATGCCCCCAGCTTTGTTTTTCTTTTTCAACATTTCTTTGGTGATTCAGGGTCTTTTCTGATTCCATACAAATTTTAGGATTGTTTGTTCCAGCACTTTGAAACATGTCATTGGAATTTTGATCGGGATGGCATTGAAGGTATAGATTGCTCTGGGTAGCATAGACATTTTAACAATGTTTATTCTTCTGATCCATGAGCGTGGAATATTTTTCCATCTTTTTGTGTCTTCTTCAATTTCTTTCATGAGTGTTCTGTAGTTCCTAGAGTATAGATCCTTTACCTCTTTGGTTAGGTTTATTCCGATGTATCTTATGGTTTTTGGTGCTATTGTAAATGAAATCATTTCTCTAATTTCTCTTTCTACAGTTGCGTTGTTAGTGTATAAGAAAGCAACTGATTTCTGTGCATTGATTTTATATCCTGCCACATTACTGAATTGCTGTATGAGTTCTAGTAATATGGGGGTGGAATCTTTTGGGTTTTCCACGTAAAGTATCATGTCGTCTGTGAAAAGAGAGAGTTTGACTTCTTCCTTGCCAATTTGAATATCTTTTATTTCTTTTTGTTGTCTGATTGCTGTTGCTAGGACTTCTAGTACTATGTTGAAAATAGTGGTGAGAGTGGGCATCCTTGACGTGTTCCTGATCTTAAGGGAAAGGCTCTCAGCTTTTTCCCATTGAGGATGATATTCGCTGTGGGTTTTTCATAGATGGATTTTATGAACTTGAAGAATGTTCCCTCTATCCCTATACTCTGAAGAGTTTTAATCAGGAAAGGATGTTGTATTTTGTCAAATGCTTTTTCTGCATCAATTGAGAGGACCATATGGTTCTTTTCCCTCCTCTTATTAATGTGTTCTATCACATTGATTGATTTGCGAATGTTGAACCACCCTTGCATCCCAGGGATAAATCCCACTTGGTCGTGGTGGATGATCCTTTTAATGTATTGTTGGATCCTGTTAGCTAGGATTTTGTTGAGGATTTTGGAATCCATATTCATCAGGGATATTGGTCTGAAATTATCCTTATTGATAGGGTCTTTGCCTGGTTTGGGGATTAAGGTAATGCTGGCCTCATAGAATGAGTCTGGAAGCTACCCTTCTGTTTCTATTTTTTGAAACAGCTTCAGGAGAATAGGTATTATTTCTTCTTTGAATGTTTGATAGAATTCCCCAGGGAATCCATCAGGCCCTGGACTCTTGTTTTTTGGGAGGTTTTTGATCACTGCTTCAATCTCATTACTGGTTATTGGCCTATTCAGGTTGTCAGTTTCTTTCTGTTTCAGTCTTGGCAGCTTATAGGTTTCCAGGAAGTCCTCCATTTCATCCAGATTGCTCAGTTTATTGGCATATAGTTGTTGATAATAATTTCTAATAATTGTTTCTATTTCCTTGGTGTTAGTCGTGATCTCTCCCCTTTCATTCATAATTTTACTAATTTGGGTCCTTGCTCTTTTCTTTTGGATAAGTCTGGCCAGTTTATCGATGTTACAGTTCTTTCAAAGAACCAATCTAGTTTCATTGATCTGATCCACTGTGTTTCTGGTTTCTAATTCATTGATTTCTGCTCTAATCTTAATTATTTCTCTTCTAATGCGTGGCTTAGGCATCGTTTGTTGCTTTTTCTCTAGTTCTTTAAGGTGTAGAGTTAGTTGGTGAATTTGGGATTTTTCTATTTTTTTGAGTGAGGCTTGGATGGCTATATATTTCCCCCTTAGGACTGCCTTTGCAGTATCCCATAGGTTTTGGACTGATGTGTTTTTGTTCTCATTGATTTCCATGAATTGTTGAAGTTCTTCTTTGATTTCCCAGTTGACCCAAACATTCCTGAGCAGAGTGGTCTTTAGCTTCCAAGTGTTTGAATTTCTTCCAATTTTTTTCTTGTGATTGAGTTCCAGTTTTAAAGCATTGTGGTCTGAGAATATGCATGGGATGATCTCAATCTGTTGGTATCAGTTGAGACCTGATTTGTGACCCAGTACATGGTCTATTCTGGAGAAAGTTCCATGTGCGCTTGAGAAGAATGAGTATTCTGTTGTTTTAGGGTGGAATGTTCTGTATATATCTATGAGGTCCATCTGGTCCAATGTATCATTCAAAGCTCTTGTTTCCTTGTTGATTTTCTGCTTAGATGATCTGTCCACTGCCGAGAGTGGAGTATTGAGGTCTCCTACAATTAATTTATTGTTATCAATATGACTCTTTATTTTGAGATTTATTTATTTATTTATTTCACAGAAAGACACAGCGAGAGAGGGGACACAAGTAGGGGGAGTGGGAGAGGGACAAGCAGGCTTCCCGCCGAGCAGGGAGCCCAATGTGGGACTCGATCCCAGGACCCTGGAATCATGACCTGAGCCGAAGGCAGACGCTTAAAGACTGAGCCACCCAGGCGCCCTGACTCTTTATTTTGGTTAACAGTTGGCTTATGTAGATGGCTGCTCCCACATTGGGGGCATAGATATTTACAATTGTTAGATCTTCTTGTTGGATAGACCCTTTAAGAATGATATAGTGTCCTTCTGTGTCTCTTATTACAGACTTTAGTTAAAAATCTAATTTGTCTGATACAAGAATTGCTACCCCAGCTTTCTTTTGAGGTCCGCTGGCATGGAAGATGGATCTCCATCCCTTCACCTTCAGTCTGGATGTATCTTTAGGTTCAAAATGAGTCCTTTGTAGACAGCATATGGATGGGTCCTGTCTTTTTATCCAATCTGCAACCCTGTGTCATTTTATGGGAGCATTTAGGCCATTCACGTTGAGAGTGATTATTGAAAGATATGAATTAATTGTCATCATGTTGCCTGTGAAGACATTGTTTTTATAGATTGTCCCTGTAAATTTCTGTTGTATGTCACTCTTGGGGTCTTTGTCCTTTTATAGAACTCCCCTTAATATTTCTTGCAGGGTCAGCTTAGTGGTCACATATTCTTTTAGTTTCTGCTGGTCTTGGAAGCTCTGCATCTCTCCATCCATTCTAAATGAAAGCCTTGCCGGATAAAGTATTCTTGGCTGCATGTTCTTCTCGTTTAGTATCCTGAATATGTCTTGCCAGACCTTTCTGGCTTGCCAGGTCTCTGTGGATAGGTCTGACGTTATTCTGATGTTCCTCCCTCTGTACATAAGGAATCTCTTCCCCCTAACTGCCCTTAAGATGGTTTCCTTGGTTCTAAGATTTGCAAGTTTTACTATTATATGATGGGGTGTTGGCCTGTTTTCCTTGATCTTGGGAGGGGTCCTCTCTGCCTCTAGGACTCAAATGTTTGTTTCATTCCCCAGATTAGGGAAGTTCTCAGCTATGATTTGCTCAAATACATCTTCTAGTCCTCTCTCTCTCTCCACTCCCTCGGGATTCCAATTATTTTGACATTGGAATGCTTCATGGTGTCTCTTATTTCTCTGATTCTATTTTCATGGATTCTGAGTTGTTTTTCCCTAGCCTCCTCTTTTCCCTTTTTATCTATTATATTGTCTTCCAGGTCGCTTATTCACTCTTCTTCCTCAGTTACCCTAGCTGTTAGATTGGATTGGATCTCATTGATAGCATTTTTAAGTTCTGCCAATTCACCTTTCATTTCTGCCCTTAGAGTCTCTATGTTGCCATTAGTTGATTTCTCCATTCTAGCCATCGTCTTCACAATTGCTAGCCTGAATTCCATCTCTGACATCTTGGTTATATCTGCATCCATTTGTAAATCTGCAGCATAAGCCATAATCTCTGAGTCTTTTCTATTTTGGGGGCTCCTCCTCCTAGTCATTCTGTTGATGGGTGTTCGAGGGAATGTATAGAGTCCAAATTATTGACCAAAACCCTAGCAAGATGCACCTGTTTTCTTGGGGCCTTAGGGTTGCTGGCCTCTTGTTTTTCCAGCCTGTCTTCTGGGGAAGGGGCCTGCCGCGCTGTTACTCAGGCAACCCTGTTTGGGCAGTGTTGCCCTGCCCCCTGTGGGGGGGATGGGTTCAGTGGGAATCAGTCTTTGGGGCTTTTGTTCTCTGGCGCCTTTCCCTGGTGGCTTTCCACGTCTCTTCTGCGAGTCAGAGCAGAAGAGACTGTTTCCAACTCTCTGCCTCAGAGCAGAGAGATCGCAGTCTGTTCTTCAGTGAGCTCTCCAGGCCACACTGTCTCTGTTTCTGTCTGTGCTATAAACTGCAGTGTCCTGGTTGTGCGCCCCTCTGCAGCACTCCCAGTCCTGCCACACATCTCTGCCCTTTTTGTTTCTAAAACCGCCAGCTGCTCCCAGTTCGCCCGGGTGACTCTACTGATCCGGGTTTCCGCCCCGGGGGCTGCCCTAAAGTCCTTTCCCCGCCGCTACCAGTCTGCGAGTCTGTGCCCCATCCACAGCGCGCAAGGCTGTCACCCACCATCCCCACAGCCAGGCACCCTCCCGCTGCCATTTATGCTCTGATATCTGCCCACGGAATCAGGGCTCCCCGCTTCGTACCTCAAAACCAACCGCCTGCGATATTCTGTTTGTAGAGATCCAGATCTTCTTACATCTCAGGCTGGTTTTGTGGGTGCTCAGAGTGGTCTGGTAGATATCCAGCTCAATTCCGGGGACCAATTGAAATAGGGTCCCCTACTCCTCCTCCATCTTTCCTCCCAAATCAGTGTTTTAGTTTCTTAAATGTCTTTAAATCATTTCAGCTTTGGGCGCCTGGGTGGCTCAGATGGTTAAGCATCTGCCTTCGGCTCAGGTCATGATCTCAGGGTCCTGGGATCGAGTCCCACATCGGGCTCCCTGCTCCTTGGGAGCCTGCTTCTCCCTCTGCCTCTCTCTCTCTCTCTCTTTCTCTGTCATGAATAAATAAATTAAAAAAAAATCTTTAAATCATTTCAGCTTTGACCCAAGAACTTTATAAAATCTAGTTTTTTGGAGGGAAAAAGAAAAGTCTTTGAGCTGGGAGCTATGTTAGAACAAAAAAGGTGAGGAAGCAAAGGGAAATGCAATCCTACCTTAGCCTCATGGCTTCTTCAAGCCATGCCTGAGGAGAGACAAAAACAGAAAACCAAGAAACTGAAGCAGCCCCAAAGGTTCAGCTGTTTGTGGCTTATGACAGTTTACATTTATAATGCTTTTTAACATCAAAATGTGATTATCTGTTAAACAGGGCAATATTCACAAAAATAAAATTTAACCACCTTAAATTCTTTTTGGAAATGTGTTACATAAATATATTTCAATAAATAAAATGAATTACTAAGCCAATTAGTAATACTTCCTTAGTTGTTTATATATGCCAGTTAGAGTCTTCCCTGGTTCTTATCCTTATCATGGCACCACAGCTCAACATCTGGTATAGTCTCCTACTTCCTGTCTCTCACAGTTGTGCAGGGATGTGTAGGGACTCTCAGCCCCTGGTCATTATAGAAAAACAAAGCAACACAAAACAACAAGAAACTCCTCTCTCTTCAAACCCACAAATATAGCAGGATTACCCATTTTAGTGAAAACAATCTGTTTGCTACAAGGAAATTTAAAACTAGAACAACAGAATAGAAAAGTAGACTTCTCTGAATCACTTTTTAAAGTTAATCACTATGACCCTCAGTCTCCTCCAAGACTCTTCTTAAAGTGATCCTAGGACTTGTTTGATGAAAATTCAAAAGTTGCTAAAACAAACAAACAAACAAACAAACAAATAAACACTGTCATATAGCTGTCACATTGTTTCTCAAATAAAGGTACAGAAGATTTAGATGGTACATCAAACGGTTATTTTTAATTTGTAAGTTATATATATTTTGATAAATATCTATTTATTTTAGAACAAATATAATTGGCATATAAAACTCATAATTTCCACAAATACTATTTCCTAGGACAAGGTTAAAAATTCTGAGCCTCTTTAAAGAAAAATATTAAGTAAACACTGAATATGATAAAAACTGTAAAGGAAACACACAAATGACTGAAGTTTGAGAAATATTGCTTTTATGTTTATTTCAAGTTTATGTGACTAGTTATACTACATCATTGCCTTAATCAATGTTTACATAATTTAAAAACTTTATATCATAAAAGTTACAGGTGAATAATTACAGATTATTGTCTGCAAGATTTCTGGTCATTGAAAAAAGTTTTATATCAGATTTGGAACATGACTCTTAATATAATCTTATTTATAAAATAAATTATTTTCACTATTTATAATCTCTCCTGGGAACATGCTAATTTAAGACCTAAATTTATTTAGTTTCTATGTATTAAAAGTTTATTTATAAGCTTTCTCTCCTCTATGAATAATTTGATATTGAATGGGATGAAAAGATCTGACCAAAAGTTTTCCCAGATTTATATATTCATATGATTCCCCCCCCCCATGAGTTACGTGCTGCTGGGTAAGTGAAGGACTGGGACTTAAGGTTTTCTCACATTTATTATATTCACATAATTTCTCCCGAGTATGGATTTTCCTATGTTGGTTAAGGTGTGCACTCTGGCTAAAGGCTTTCTCACATTCATTACATTTATAGGGTTTTTCTCCTGTATGAGTTCTCTCATGCTGATTAAGATGTGTCCTCTGGCTGAAGGCTTTCCCACAAAAACTACATTCATAAGGTTTCTCTCCGGTATGAAGTCTATGATGTTCAGTAAGGGATGTGATACGGCTAAATGCCTTACCACATTGATTACATTTATAGGGCTTCTCTCCAGTATGAATTCTCAGATGTTGAGTAAAGGATGAATGTTGACGGAAGGCTTTCCCACATTCATTGCATATAAAAGGTTTTTCTCCTGTGTGAATTCTCTGATGTTGAATAAGATGTATCCTCTGGCTGAATCTTTTCCCACATTCATCACACTTATAGGGCTTCTCTCCTGTAAGGACTATGTGAGGTTGAGTAAGAGATGAATTGTGGCTGAAAACCTTTCCGCATTCACTGGGTTTCTCTTCAGTGTGAATATGATTAGTAAGAAGAATATGTTGATTGAAGATTTTTCCACACTCATTATATTCATAAGGATTATTTCTTACATAGTTTCCCTGATAGTAAATCAAGTCTGAATTACGTTTGATGCTATTTCCTTGTGTGTCAGAATTAAGGGGTATTTTAATTGAAGGAATTCTCTGATGCATAATAAGGTTTGAGTTCACGTTATAGTTTTCTCCAAATCTATTACAGTCATGGCTTCTCTCCTGTGTGATCTTTTTGTGGGTGAAAGATACTTGTGCTAAATGTCTCTGCTGGTTTTCTTGGTTAAACTCTAACTGGTAATCAAAATCCCAGAGTCCTCCCAAGATGGAGTACCAGAAACTATCTCCTGTTAGTCTCTCCATTATCATGTCATGATTTTGATTTTCATCAGAAATATTCTGGTTTGGAGTTGATTTTTTGATTTCAGGTCTACTCTCCCCATCTAAAAGAAATTCAGAACATACAAATATTTTGCCATCTTCTCTGTTTTGAAAAAGCAGATTGTTGCACAATGAATTACCAAGTGAAACTGATCGTAATGTGGACAAAGCATATGTGGCATAAAGTTTTAAAATATGGCCATGTAACAAGGGGGACTATAAAAGTATGACAGAAAGCAGTGAGGAGGGGGAAATTTTTAAATCTGTATGGTAATCATAAGAGATCATCCAGGAGTACCCATGGTTGAAAGGAAATGGAAAGGAGAATAAGAAATATCAGAGAAAGGTCTGTGCTTAGAGGTGGAAGATATTAGAGGAAAGACTATTTGGAGAAGACAGGTCCAAGTACACCACCTTATAAATCTCATCTGTGGATTATTCTATTGTAGTGCCAGCTACTTGTTTATTTAGTATTTCTTCTTATTTTTATCTTTTGTTTAAAATGATAAAATGAATACTTGCTTATAATAACACATTCAAATAATATGGAAATGCATAAAGGAAGAATTTCACCCTTTAGAGGTCATTATTGTTAATAGTTTGGAGCCTGTCTTGCCAGTTTTTTCCTCTGTTCATATAAATATAAATGTAAATCATATTTTGAACAAGCATGAATTGTGATAAAAACAAAACTTCATTTCAGTCCCCTACCACTTCTTTAAACTTAATTTAATGGGGGGCATTCTTATTCTGCTTCTGGAAGAAGATTTGGGCAGGTTCCATGGTTCCCCCTAATTCTTAGATAACAGATACTCCTACTGTTACATTAAGTTACAAACACAGTCTCTATTCAGTAGTTAAAATGTTTAGTCACTTGTTTAATAATCAGAACTCCAAAATTAATCCCTTTTCCTTCCCCTGGGCATCATATTCTTCCTTTCTCCCCACCACCTGCCTCTTTCCCCACCCTACTCTCTTCCTGCTAGTTTTTTCCCTGGCTACTCTCTCACTTCTTTTCCCACTTTAACTATTTCCCTGGCCACCTCTTTCTTCACTCACTAACTGTTGTTTAGTTCCCTTCCTTTTTTTGCGGGGGGGGGGGGGAGGAGCAGAGGGAGAGGGAGAGAGAGAATCTTAAGCAGACTCCACACCCAGCACAGAGCCTGATGTTGGGCTTGATCTCATGACCCTGATATCATGACCTGAGCCAAAATCAACAGTTGGACACTTAACCAAGTCACCCAGGTACCCCTGTTTAGTTCCCTTCTAACAAGAGTTTGAGGGTAGAAGCTATGTGGAGGGAGGGATTAAGAGGCCAATTTTTGTATGACTGGGTAGCTTCCCATTCTCACTTTGGCAGAAGATTAAATAGGACCCACTTTGGGAACTCTTATGACTCTTGGGAGGTTTTAGCTGGACCTCTCTTTCTCCTCTCATTTCCATGATCTGGATAGATAAATCTCTATTTTGGATAGTCCCTTGGGACCATCCCTACAGCAATGAATCCTATTGGACAAGACTGAAGATGTTGGATGACTCATAAACACTCATGACACCTTGTCTTGACAAACTTGGGTAGTGCAGACAGATCCTAACTCAACAGTTTCTCCTGGCTCACCTATAAAAGCCATTTCATCAGTCAGCTGTTCTTGGGCTTTGGACTGCTTTAGCTTTATCAAATGTAAGTTATGCACTAGTCTTGGTCTTTCAACCATAAGGAATGCATATACAAGCTGAAAGAGTGTTTCCCTTGAAGCTGGCACATATGATTATCATCCTAATTAGGACACTTGACAGTAAAAGGGCACACCATTAATAATTATGCCAAGAATAGTCCTGGAAAAATAAAATGGAATTACACCATAATACTGTTTTGTATTTTTTTTTTTTAAGAGAGAGAGAGTGGGGGAGAAGCAGAGAGAATCTTAAACACTCAGTGTGGAGCCTCATGTGGGGCTTGGTCTCACAACCCTGAAATCATGACCTGAGCCAAAATCAAGAGTCCGGAACTTAACGGACTGAGCTACGCAGGTGCCCATGTATATTTCTTTTTTCATTACTGCATATCTTGAACACATTTCCATGTCAACAAATACATTTCCATAATTTTTAAAGGTTGTAAAATATCCAATTTTATGGATGTATCATATAAGTATTTTTAATCAATTCACATTGAGGTTGCATTGGACTTAGTGTTACCGCAAACAGCATGGCAAGAATAGTTAGTTGGCCAAACATGAAATGGAAATTGTAGAAAGAAAAAAAATAAAATTGTGAAAACAAATCAATATGCTTAAAGATATACAAAAAGATACTCAAACAGAACTTACTCTGGTCTAAAATTGTATGTGGAAAAATAGTGATTTAAAAGATTTGTTTTAAACCAATTGACCATTTCAACCAAATTATCAACTGGATCACTTTATTTTCAGCCAAAATTCTTTTGTCTGCCTAGGGACTTTTGCTCTAAAATGTTTAGAATAATTGACTGGAGTTTGAAGACACAACTCCTGCCTAGGAGTAGAATTCAGGGCCTTCATTCCCTATGACCTAGCTTCCAAAACTTTTGTTTGTTTATTCCTGGAAACATGGCAGCTTGATCAACATATTCATGGCCACTTTGCTGACTGCCTTCTTTCCATGTCCTGTCTCTGAGTGAAAAGGGAAAAGTGCTGCTGGTTGGCAGACTTGCCATCTACTGATACCAGGAGGAGTGACAATGCATGGACTATACAGGCACTGTTCCCCCACTCTGGATACCCTCAAGGCACATCAGATCTTCAATCTCAGGGCTTCCTATCTACATCCCAGTGGGATGCCAGGGTATAGAGTCTAGACGCCAGGCTGAGACAGTGATTATCTTGGGCTATTTGTGAAGAACAAATTCTAATCCATTTGCTCTAGCTCCTTACCTAACCTAAGCCTTCATGTTAGCAGACATGACTGCAACTTACCTTAAAAGGAGCATTGATGAGGATGAACACTTTCATCAAGCTATGTATATGAGATCATGTAGAGGTGCTGTTCTCTCATTATCCACTGTCTACTTTCTTCCTGGTTTGGCCTTACCTGGCTAGAAACCCAACCATTCACTGAAGCTCCCAAGTCCTACTTTATACTTCTGCCGAATCAATTCCCTATCACATCTTATATTGCCTACCCCTCTGTTGTCTGAGATTATAGAAAAAGTGCTGCTTGGGAAGAAAGTGTTTTCAGATACAGAAGCAGAAGAGCCTCCTGTGTCTACACTGTGAGAATGACATGACTTCTATTTTGTGCCCAAGTTCTAAATGAAGTGCAATATCTTGGTCACAGCTACAGACTAAGACTCTTTAGCTTATTGCAGGAGTTCATCAGGCTTTCATTATTCTTGCAGGAGCCTAAGGGCTCTACATCAGGAAAAATAGGGGATTTGCACAGACTACTGTAGTCTCAATGTGGTTACTATTTGTCCCCACTGACTCCATATTCCCTGGATCAACTCTTGGGGTTATGAGCTTTTAATAAAATTAGATTTCTAGGGTACCTACACCTCTGACATCCTTTGTATCTAGGAAGGGATACCTTCTAAATAGGATCTTAGTATAAGCATATTGTGATGCCACTGGGCAACCACAACATCTTGAAGGGCCTTCTGCACTACTGCATACCTCACCTAGTAGACAACTTAGCCTCATCCAATGCCTTTTGAAAGAAATTATTTAGAAGTAGGAAGAAAGGAAACAAGAAAGGAAAGAGGAAGGGAGAAAAGGAAAGAATTAGGGAGAAGAGGGAGGAAAACATTTTTAAAAGTTTATCCTTTTTTTAAAGACTGTATGTATGTATGTATTTATTTATGAGAGAGAGAGAGCACGAGCAGGGAGCCTAATGCGGGCTCAATCCCAGGACGCCAGGATCATGACCTAAGCCGAAGGCAGACACTTAACCAACTGAACCACCCAGGCGCCCCAAGCTTATCCTTTCTATGTGTAAAGCACTATAGTATTTCTAGTTCTCTTTTGTTAATTAAAAAAAAAAAGTGCCATGATTTATAGTGGGTTATAAAATTAATTTAGTGGGTAGAACAATAAATTAAAACTGAAACAAAATAGGCTAAAAAAGATTAGAAACTATCAAAGTTCATCAGACATAGCAGTAAGGATAAATGTTGTTTGGTAAGATTTTGTCTCAATTTTATAGATTATACACACCTTATGGGTTGCAATAAAAATGAATTTTTTAATGAGTGGTGGTTATAAATAATTAAAAACTACTGTTTTGGCAGAGGTCAGTAAGCTCTTTCTGTAAAGGGTCATATAGTAAATATTTAAGGTTTTGTGGGTCATATGGGCTTTATTGTTTACTCAACTCTGCTGTCATAGTGTGAAAGCAGCCACACACAATATGAGTGACAGAGTGAGTGTGGCTGGGTTCCCATAAAATTGTTTACAAAAACATGTGACTGTAGACAATGTTTTGTTCATACAAAGAGTCTACAACACCAAACAGGGTTATCTGGAAAGGGAACCCCCCCCTTGATAATCTAAGATATCCTTATGTTGACCGGTGGTTCATCTTATACTAGCAATGTATGAGAGTACTTTCTTCCCTACAGACTTTTTTTTTTTTTTTTAAAGATTTTATTTATTTATTTGACAGAGAGAGAGAGCACAAGCAGGGTGAGTGGCAGGCAGAGGCAGAGGGAGAAGCAGGCTCCCCGCAGAGCAGGGGGAGCCCGACGCGGGACTCGATCCCGGGACCCTGGGATCATGACCTGAGCCGAAGGCAGTCGCTTAACCGACTGAGCCACCCAGGCGCCCTTCCCTACAGACTGATCAACAGTGTGTGCAAATTTTTGGACTTTTGCTAAACTGATGGGTGAGAAAAGGTCACCTGTATTTTCAATCTGTGTTTCTCTTATGAGTGAGGCTGAACATTTTTCCTTATGTTAAATATATTTGTATTCCTTTATCTAGGAACTGTTCAGATATGTGTATCTATTGGGCTGTTGGCCTCTGCTTTAGAGGAGCCTTTTATTAATGGGAGCTTAGCCCTTTTGATATAAGTTGCAAATATTTCCCTTTACTGCCACTTACCTTTTACCCTGCTTATTATTCTACACCATGCAGAGTTTGGGGATTTGTGTCTGTTGAATGTATAAACTTTTCTTTTATGGCTTCTAGATTTTACATCATAGTTGGAAATGATTTCCCTATTTCAAGGTTATAAAAGATTTTTCCTGTGTTTTCTTCCAGGTCTCTTATTGTTTCATGTTTTACATTTAATGTCTCTGATTCCTTTGGAGTATCTTGGTTTAAGGGTAAGTTATGGATCCAATTTTATCTCTTTCCAGATGGCTACTCACTATTCATTAAAAGGTCTACCTTTTATAACTACACCTGTGGTGAGCATAGCATAAAGATGAATCACTATGTTGTGCACCTGAAACTAATGTAACATTGTGTGTCAATTATACTCAAATAAAAAAAAAGTCTACCTTTTAAATACCAGTTGTCTCAATACCATTTTATTAAGATGTCCACCTTTTCCCTCCTGATTTGAAATAATGCCTTTATCATATACTAAACTCCTGCATACATCTGGGTCTATTTCTGGATTTCCTATTCTGTTCAGTTGGTCTGCCTTGTTCTAATAAAATTTTACTGTATATTATCTAGTTTGAATAATCCCTTTTATTGTTTTTCCTTTCAGAGTTTTCCAGATTATTTTTGTTTTGGCTCTTTTCTTTTCTACTTTTTTTATATGTTCAATTAGCCAACATATAATCAATACGAACTTTAGAATGAGCTTCTAGATTCCTCTAAAATCTTGAAGGCACTTTTTATGGGATTACATTACATGTATATTAGGGACACTGACATCTTGGTATGTCCATTTATTCAAGTTTATTTTTGTGTCTGAGTGTTTTTTTAAATTAAAAAATTTTTTTAAAAACATTTTTTAAAAGATTTTATTTATCTGAGAGAGAGAGAGAGAGAGAGTTCACAAAAGGGGGTAGGGTCAGAGGGAGAAGCAGACTCCCCACTGAGCAGGGAGCCCAATGTGGGACTCAATTCTGGGACTCCAGGATCATGACCTGAGCTGGAGGCAGTCACTCAACCAACTGAGCCACCCAGGTGCCCCTGTCAGAGTGTTTTAAAGTTCCTCATGCAGCTGTTGCACATTTCTTGTTAGAAGTTTATTTCTAGTACATTTAATTTTACTCCCTAATTGTTTTGAATTTCTCTTCCGTTTGAACCCTGTATCCTGATGGCAGGGCTTTATTTCAAGCAAGCATTGGAGTATGTGTGAGTCACAAGGTGATTAATTTTGGCTGTGTGGAGATTGGGGGAAGGCAGGGAAGTGTTCTGCCTGGCTTGTTTCCAGGTGGGCCTTTGTAGCACTGGGGCTGCCTTCCTTCCTTGAGACCTGGTGACCCAGAAATAGACTCTGCTTCATGTATAGAGTGCCCGTTTTCCTGGAAAATGCCTGGATTTATTTTGCTTGGAGAGAAAGAGAGAGAGAGAGAGAGAACAAGCAGGGGGGAGTAGGTGGGGGAGAAGCAGGCTCCCCGCTGAGCAGGGAGCTGATGCGGGGCTCAATCCCAGGACCCTGGGATCATGACCCAAGTCGAAGGTAGATGCTCAACCAACTGATCTACCCAGGAGTCCCATCCACATTCTTTATAATGGTCATACAGTAATTAATGTATGTGCATAACATAATTTATTTAACCTTTATTGGTCAACATTTAGGTAGTTTACAGTCTTGTTGTTTCCCCCCCAAATGAATATCCATTATATAAGTCAGTTGTCACATGTGACAGTTCAGGTGGGTTTTGATATATTGTTTGATATATTTGATATATTGTTCTGTTACTTATATTTATTTTGTGCATAGGAATGACTAGAAACCAACCAACACCATAAATGTCTTGATTGAACAATAAAGGATTTTCTATCAAAAGCAAAAAAATTTTTTTTTCTAGGTGTTTTATTTTTTTAGTTACTATTAAATGGGTTCTTCTCTTCCATCTTATTTTCTAACTGGTAGTTGTTTGTGCTTTTATCTTCACTCCACTTCAACAATTATTTACCTGATTAATACAGCTATACTCTGAACTTAGATCCATATAAAGAATCTCAAACTCAGTGTCACACTCTCTTGCCCAGTGAGTAGGCTGTGCCCTTATTCACATTCTACTTGCTTTCTGATCTCATCTAGAACTCCACTGCTTTGACTCTTCTATTGTTTTCTAGTTTCCAGTCCTCTTCAGGCCTTACTTTACTTCTTGTCACTTCTTGGAATCTATGTCAAATCACCTGAATTAACAAACTCTCAGTTTTCCTCCTTTAGTTCCACCCATCTAACAGGCCCTCAGCCTGAGCTCTACAAAGCCTTTCTGGTGCCGAGTAGAACAGGAGAAATGGCATATGCATAGACACTGGAAACCACAAATCCACAGGGCAAAATCTCATTTGGATCCTGCTTGGTAATCTCTTTGGTCAGCTTCCACTGACCTTAGTAAGCTAGAGCAAGTGCTCCTCAAGTTCTGTACTTACCCCCACCATTCCTTTACATTCAATAGGGGACCTTGCCTTCAACTTTACCAAGAAAATAGAAAATAACCATGTGTGAACTCCCCCAAATCTGCCACCAACACACTTACTTACACACAAAATCACCCTAATCTCCTTCCTAATCCCACTTCCATCTCTTCTAGAACCTTGCTCCATATTTTGTATCTATTTTCTACTTGCTCCCTCTTTTAACCCCTCCCCTTCAGTATTATTAACAAGCTAAAACCATTCCTGCTTACAACAACCCTCTTTTGACACTACCTTCTATTCTCCCATATATCCTCTATTGTCTCCCTTTCTCATTCTAGCATCTTGTAAGAATACTGCATACTTACCAGGTCTACCTTTTTACCTCCTGTTCACTCAACAATGTACTAACTGGTAACTACTAATCACTCCCCTGTTATTTCTCTTATTAATTAATATAATTACTAACCTCTTTGTTGCTAAATCCACTGGACATTTTCTGGATCTTACCTTAGTGAGGAAGATGTTTCTAGGTAAATAGGCATCAGTAGATGCCAGTAAGGCAAGCAGTACCCCAGAGGGCAAGCCAGAATTAGATGAGTCCATCAACTGAAATGTTTTACCACATCCTCATAAGAGGAACCAGTCACTGTGTTCCTGTGTCTTACAGGATAATGCAAAAATGCAAGCTGTCTCCTTGGAGGAGATGGCCAGGCTGCTTATTCCTGACAAGGAAGGAGGAAGTCATTTGTTCGAGCTGACCTGTGAACCAAGAGCCTTAGGCATTCACAAAATAAGTTCTGGAAATTTTAAGTTAGTGATTATTTTCTCTAGCTGGGGGTCTGTGGATAGGGACATAATGGGAGACAGCTTGGATCTTACAAATGGATATGCCTGTGGGGAAAAAATACATACCTAAGGGAAATTCTTCACTGTAAGTGCCTATGCTGGCAATTCACGTGGGAAGGGAGTTTTTCATTTTCTTCCTTTAGTTTTCTACTTCCCAGGTTTCAAGGTGTGGAGATTCATAGAAATAACGTCACCTACTGTTGTTGGGGAAAGTGTTAGGGGTTCCTGAAAAAATGTTTTATTAGCTTCTACCCATGGGATGCCAGCACTGGTCAGACCAAAATTCAGGTTCATTGAGGCTGAAAGAGGAACAGGTTTCCTACCCAAGATGACCTGGAGCACTAGAAGCAAGAAGGACAGCCAAGTCAGAGCCACCTTGAAAAAGAAGCTGAAGTTTGAATGACAGAAAACCAAGTCCAAATGGGAAAACCAGGTGCCAGAGCAAAGAATCAGGGTGGAAACTAAATAGAGATGGGGTAGCTTAGCCTGGCTTAATAAACTAGAGTGTAAAATACCTAACTCAGTATCTGGCATACATTTAAAAGTCAACTACTTACTAATATAACCGGGCAGAACATTGTAGGTGGTATGCCAACAATAGGGAGCTGAGGTTTTGGGGTTTTTGTTTTGTTTTGTTTTTTTGGTTAAGAACTCTCATATTTAATGGATGCTTTAAAGAGAGAGTATAACGTCAACAGATCCAGGTTTTGAAATACTTAATTAAAATGATAGCATGACATTCATAAACAAAAATATAATCTAAAAATCTGGGAAGAGAATACAGGTGAAATATTGAGGCTAAAAATATAGAAATGGGAAAATAGCATAGAAGGGTTACTTAAAAACAATGTACTACAGAGCAGAGCACCAAGCCTATAGGAATGCATGCTTTTAGGGTGCCTGGGTGGCTCAGTTGGTTAAGCGACTGCCTTCAGCTCAGGTCATGATCCTGGAGTCCCGGGATCGAGTCCCGCATCGGGCTCCCTGCTCAGCAGGGAGTCTGCTTCTCCTTCTGACCCTCCCCCCCTCTCATGCGCTCTCTCTCTCATTCTCTCTCTCTCAAATAAATAAATAAAATCTTTAAAAAAAAAAAAAAAGGAATGCATGCTTTTAGAAGAATAAAAAGGGAGAGAAAGCAGTGAAGGAGCAGATAGAGATACTGGACACAGACTACAAGAAGCAAGAATTGTGTACACCACAAGCCAGAGTGGAAGAAAATTTCAAGAAAGTAAAGTCAACACAATCCAATGCAACAAGATCATAGGAGACAATAACTGTTTTTTGTTTGTTTGTTTGTTTTAGCCACTGGATTTGACTGAAGGAAGTTAGTGGTAATCTCCAAGAAAACAACTTTAATGGTACAGATAGGATAGGGGTCATATCACAAAGGTAATCAAGAGAATTAAAATTGAGGCTATGCATTTTAGACAAGTTTAAAGAGTTTGATAATAAAAGGAAAAAATGAAAAGCAGGTAAAAATGGCAGAAGACCTTTGATATGGAAAAGAAAGATTTAAAGAATACTGAGAGGATGTATGAATAAAAAACAGAAAGTGCTATGTGGAGATTTGCAACATCAAGGTATTTATGAACGTTAAAATTAATACCTTCACACTAACTTTTGTGTTGTGTGAATTTTTTAATAATAAGTATATATTGGGGCGCCTGGGTGGCTCAGTTGGTTAAGCGACTGCCTTCGGCTCAGGTCATGATCCTGGAGTCCCTGGATCAAGTCCTGCATCGGGCTCCCTGCTTGGCAGGGAGTCTGCTTCTCCCTTTGACTCTCCCCCCTCTCATGTGCTCTCTCTCATTCTCTCTCTCTCAAATAAATAAATAAAATCTTTTAAAAATAATAAGTATATATTATCTGTTTAATTGGAAAAAAAATAAGAGGGCCATTTCCACTTTGGAACAAAGTCAAACATAAACTGGATTTTTAAAAAGGCCTCAGTATTCTTTAAATCCCAGAGGCAGAGACTCGGAGCACAGTAAGTTGAATATTTCAGAAGCAACTGCTTCTCATCACTGAGCAGCAAATACCCAAATGCTTGCTCCTCACCTGTGTGAGTATCCAGTGGGCTGTCTCTTTCCATCACCCACTGCTCCTCTTGCTCCAAATGAGAGATCACCTCTGGCTTATAAAGTTGATGCCCTATTCATGGAAAAAATGTATGTCATAGAAGTTTGTACAAGGAACAAAAATTTCTCTCAGAACTCATTTCCAACCTTTCTGGTCTTTAGGGCCTCTGGATTTGGAAAGGGGAAACTTCAGAAGCAGCAAAATAAAGCTACCCATCTCAAACTCAATAAAGTCAAGACCTTTTACCTGAGGAGAAACAGCAGGAAACAAAGGTCCTCTGTCTCCAGCACTGATTAGCATTCTGAACTACATTCACAAAAGATTTGGAAATTTTCACCACTTAAGGAAATAAACCCATTTAGAATGGTTTCTACTTTTACAGGGACAACATCCTTACCCAGTGCTACCAGATTCCTGTAGTTCTCCAGCATCACATCTCGGTAAAGGTTCTTCTGAGCAGGGTACAGCTGGTCCCATTCTTCTCTGGTAAAGTTCACTGCCACGTCCTGGAATGTCAGTGATTCCTGAAAATATCAAGTGCATCCCTGCTTAGCCAGACACCAGTTTTTACAGGGGCCTGTAGGGGAAGGGGCAAAGGTGCAGCAGTGAAAAAGGTTAGGATGTCTGAGCCGTTGTGCTGTCTTCAGGGCTCTCTCTCAGTAATCTAGGTCAAAATTTTTGAAACAACAATTAGTATCTATCATCTTTCAAGTCAGACATAAAAACATGCATGAAGTAATGCTTGCTTTTAAGCTTTTTACAGTTTGTTGCAAGGGAAAGACTCTCATCATCTAAACAATTAAAAAATATGGGAAATTTATCCTGTAAGATTTCAGAAATAAGAGATTTCAGAATTGGTTGAAATACTGTAAGGAGGTGTCAAGTTGGTGGATTTTGTGTATCCTTAACAGATTTTTAAACACTGGACAGAATTGGAGAGAGGATAATCCAGTGGGTTAAAAAAAAAAAAAAAAAAAAAGCAACAAGGGCAAACAGTTGGTTCAGAGTAGGAGACACATGATGCATGTGGGGATCAGTAAAAGACACTGCCTCATTACAGTTAGGATATTCAGATAAAAAAGGGTCACCTCTAAATTTTCTCCACTGTCAATGCTTTTTTTTTATTATGTTATATTAATCAAATAACAATTATGTTATGTTAATACATCATTAGTGTTTGATGTAGTGTTCCACGATTCATTGTTTGTGTATAACACCCAGTGCTCCATGGAGTACATGCCCTCTTTAATACCCATCACCAGGCTAACCCATGCCCCCCTTCCCCTCCCCTCTAGAACCCTCAGTTTGTTTCTCAGAGTCCATAGTCTCTCATGGTTTGTCTCCCCCTCTGATATCCCCCCTTTCATTCTTCCCTTCCTGCTATCTTCTTCTTCTTCTTCTTCTTTTTTTTTTAACATATAATGTATTATTTGTTTCAGAGGTACAGTGTAGTTCAGAGGTGATTCAACAGTCTTACACAATTCACAGTGCTGACCATAGCACATACCCTCCACAGTGTCTATCACCCAGCCATGCCATCCCTCCCACCCCCCACCACTCCAGCAACCCTCAGTTTGTTTTCTGAGATTAAGAATTCCTCATATCAGTGAGGTCATATGATACATGTCTTTCTCTGATTGACTTATTTTGCTCAGCATAATACCCTCCAGTTCCATCTACATCGTTGCAAATGGCAAGATATCATTCCTTTTGATGGCTGCATAATATTCCATTGAATATATATACAACATCTTCTTTATCCATTCATCTGTTGATGGACATCTTGGCTCTTTCCACAGTTTGGCTATTATGGACATTGCTGCTATAAACATCAGGGTGCACGTACGCCTTCGGATCCCTACATTTGTATCTTTGGGGTAAATACCCAGTAGTGCAATTGCTGGATCGTAGGGTAGCTCTATTTTCAACTTTTTGAGGAACCTCCATACTGTTTTCCAGAGTGGCTGCACCAGCTTGCATTCCCACCAACAGTGTAGGAGGGTTCCCCTTTCTCCACATCCTCGCCAACATCTGGCATTTCCTGACTTGTTAATTTTAGCCATTCTGACTGGTGTGAGGTGGTATCTCATTGAGGTTTTGATTTGGATTTCCCTGATGCCGAGAGATGTTGAACACTTTTTCATGTGTCTGTTGGCCATTTGGATGTCTTCTTTGGAAAAATGTTCATGTCTTCTGCCCATTTCTTGATTGGATCATTTGTTTTTTGGGTGTTGAGTTTAATAAATTCTTTATAGATTTTGGATACTAGCCCTTTATCTGATATGTCATTTGCAAATATCTTCTCCCATTATGTCGGTTGTCTTTTGGTTTTGTTGACTGTTTCTTTTGCTGTGCAAAGCTCTTTATCTTGATGAAGTGCCAATAGTTCATTTTTGCTCATGCTTCCCTTGCCTTTGGCGATGCTTCTAGGAAGAAGTTGCTGGGACTGAGGTCGAAGAGGTTGCTGCCTGTGTTCTCCTCTAGGATTGTGATGGACTCCTGTCTCACATTTAGGTCTTTCAACCATTTTGAGTCTATTTTGTGTGTGGTGTAAGGAAATGGTCCAGTTTCATTCTTCTGCATGTGGCTGTCCAATTTTCCCAACATCATTTGTTGAAGACACTGTCTTTTTTCCATTGGACATTCTTTCCTGCTTTGTCAAAGATTAGTTGACCATAGAGTTGAGGGTCCATTTTTGGGCTGTCTATTCTGTTCCATTGATCTATGTGTCTGTTTTTCTGCCAGTATCATACGGTCTTGATGATGACAGCTTTGTAATAGAGCTTAAAGTCCAGAATTGTGATGCCACCAGCTTTGCTGTTCTTTTTCAACATTCCTCTGACTATTCAGGGTCTTTTCTGGTTCCTTACAAATTTTAGGATTATTTGCTCCATTTCTTTGAAAAAAGTTGATGGGATTTTGATAGGGATTGCACTGAATGTGTAGATTGCTCTAGGTAGCATTGACATCTTCACAATGTTTGTTCTTCCAATCCATGAGCATGGAACGTTTTTCCATTTCTTTGTGTCTTCCTCAATTTCTTTCATAAGTATTTTATAGTTTTCTGAGTACAGATCCTTTGCTGCTTTGGTTAGATTTATTCCTAGGTATCTTATGGTTTTGGATGCAATTGTAAACGGGATCGACTCCTTAATTTCTCTTTCTTCAGTCTTGTTGTTGGTGTATAGGAATGCCACTGATTTCTGTGGATTGATTTTATATCCTGCCACTTGACTGAATTCCTGTATGAGTTCTAGCAGTTTTGGGGTGGAGTCTTTTGGGTTTTCCACATAAAGTATCATATCATCTGCAAAGAGTGAGAGTTTGACTTCTTCTTTGCCGATTTGGATGCCTTTTATTTCTTTCTGTTGTCTGAATGCTGTTGCTAGGACTTCTAATACTATGTTGAATAGCAGTGGTGATAGTGGACATCCCTGCCGTGTTCCTGACCTTAGGGGGAAAGCTCTCAATTTTTCCCCTTTGAGAATGATATTTGCTCTGGGTTTTTCATAGATGGCTTTTATGATATAGAGGTATGTACCCTCTATCCCTATACTCTGAAGAGTTTTGATCAAGAAAGGATGCAGTACTTTGTCAAATGCTTTTTCTGCATTGATTGAGAGGATCATATGGTCCTTGTTCTGTCTTTTATTAATGTATTGTATCACATTGGTTGATTTGCGGATATTGAACCAACCTTGCAGGCCAGGGATAAATCCCACTTGGTCGTGATGAATAATCCTTTTAATGTACTGTTGGGTCCTCTTGGCTAGTATTTTGGTGAGAATTTTTGCATCCATGTTCATCATGGATATTGGTCTGTAATTCTCCTTTCTGATGGGGTCTTTGGTTTTGGGATCAAGGTAATGGTGGCCTCATAAAACAAGTTTGGAAGTTTTCCTTCCATTTCTATTTTTTGGAAGAGTTTCAGAAGAATAGGTATTAATTCTTCTTTAAATGTTTGGTAGAATTCCCCTAGGAAGCCATCTGGCCCTGGGCTTTTGTTTGTTGGGAGATTTTTGATGACTGCTTCAATTCCTTAGTGGTTATAGGTCTGTTCAGGTTTTCTATTTCGTCCTGGTTCAGTTTTGGTAGTTGTTACATCTCTAGGAATGCATCCATTTCTTCCAGGTTATCTAATTTGCTGGCATAGAGTTGCTCATAATATGTTCTTATAATTGTTTGTATTTCTTTGGTGTTGGTTGTGATCTCTCTTCTTTCATTAATGATTTTATTTATTTGGGTCATTTTTCTTTTTGATAAGTCTGGCCAGGGGTTTATCAATCTTGTTAATTCTTTCAAAGAACCAGCTCCTAGTTTTGTTGATCTGTTCTACTGTTCTTTTGGTTTCTATTTCATTGATTTCTGCTCTGATCTTTATTATTTCTCTTCTCCTGCTGGGTTTAGGCTTTATTTGCTGTTCTTTCTCCAGCTCCTTTAGGTGCAGGGTTAGGTTGTGTATTTGAGACCTTTGTTTCTTGAGAAAGGCTTGTATTGCTATATACTTTCCTCTTAGGACTGCCTTTGCTGTATCCCAAAGATTTTGAACAGTTGTGTTTTCATTTTCATTGGTTTCCATGAATTTTTTAAATTCTTCTTTAATTTCCTGGTTGACCCATTCATTCTTTAGTAGGATGCTCATTAGCCTCTATGTATTTGAGTTCTTTCCAACTTTCCTCTTGTGATTGAGTTCTAGTTTCAAAGCCTTGTGGTCTGAAAATATGCAGGGAATGATCCCAATCTTTTGGTACCGGTTGAGACCTGATTTGTGACATAGGATGTGATCTATTCTGGAGAATGTTGCATGGACACTAGAGAAGAATGTGTATTCTGTTGCTTTGGGATGGAATGTTCTGTATATATCTGTCAAGCCCATTTGGTCCAGTGTGTCATTTAAAGTCTTTATTTCCTTGTTGATCTTTTGCTTAGATGATTTGTCCATTTCAGTGAGGGGGTGTGTTAAAGTCCCCCACCATTATTGTATTGTTTTTGACGTGTTTCTTTGCTTTTGTTATTAATTGGCTTATATAATTGGCTGCTCCCATGTTAGGGGCATAGATATTTACAATTGTTAGATCTTCTTGTTGGATAAACCCTTTAATTATGATATAGTGTCCTTCCTCACCTCTTATTATAGTCTTTAAGTCTTTGGTTTAAAATCTAATTTGTCTGATATAAGGATTGCCACCCCAGCTTTCTTTTGTTGTGCATTAGCATGGTAAATGGTTTTCCACCCCCTCACTTTCAATCTGGGGGCGTCTTTGGGTCTAAAATGAGTCTCTTGCAGACAGCATATCGATGGGTCTTGTTTTTTTATCCAATCTGATAGCCTGTGTCTTTTGATTGGGCATTTAGCCCATTTACATTCAGGGTAACTATTGAGAGATATGAATTTAGTGCAATTGTATTGACTGTAAGGTGACTGTTACTGTATACTGTCTATGTTCCTTTCTGATCTATATTGCTTTTAGGCTCTCTCTTTGTTTAGAGGACCCCTTTCAATATTTCTTGTAGGGCTGGTTTCGTGTTTGCAAATTCCTTTAGTTTTTGTTTGTCCTGGAAGCTTTTTATTTCTCCTTCTATTTTCTGTGACAGCCTAGCTGGATATAGTATTCTTGGCTGCATATTTTTCTCATTTAGTGCTCTGAATATATCCTGCCAGTCCTTTCTGGCCTGCCAGGTCTCTGTGGATAGGTCTGTTGCCAATTTAATGTTTCTACCATTGTAGGTTACAGATCTCTTGTCCCAAGCTGCTTTCAGGACGTTCTCTTTGTCTCTGAGACTCATAAGTTTTACTGTTAGATGTCGGGGTATTGACCTGTTTTTATTGATTTTGAGGGGTGTTCTCTGTACCTCCTGGATTTTGATGCCTGTTTCCTTCCCCAAATTATGGAAGTTCTCTGCTATAATTTGCTCCAATATACCTTCTGCCCCCCCCCTCTCTTCTTCTTCTGGGATCCCAATTATTCTAATATGGTTTCGTCTTATGGTATCACTTACCTCTCGAATTTTGCCCTCATGATCTAGTAGTTGTTTATCTCTCTTTTTCTCAGCTTTATTTTCCATCATTTGGTGTTCTATATCACTAATTCTCTCTTCTGCCTCATTTATCCTAGCAGTTAGAGCCTCCATTTTGGATTACACCTCATTAATAGCCTTTTTGATTTTGACTTGGTTAGATTTTAGTTCTTTTATTTCTCCAGAAAGGGTTTCTCTAATATCTTCCATGCTTTTTTCAAGCCCAGCTAGTATCTTTAAAATTATCATTCTGAACTCTAGTTCCGACATCTTACTAATGCCTGTATTGATTAGGTCCCTGGCAGTCAGTACTGCCTCTTGTTCTTTTTTTTGAGATCATTTTTTCCATCTTGCCATTTTGTCCAGAGGAGAATAGATGAATGAGAGAACAAAATGCTAACAGGGTAAAAACGTCCCCAGAAAAAATATATACTAAACAAATCAGAAGAGACCTGAAACTGGGGGAAAAGAAAGGGAAAGAAAGGAAAAAGATAAAAAGAAAAAAAAGATAAAAACAAACAAGAAAAACAAAAAGAAAACAGAATATGATTAAATATGATCAGGCTGATGCATAGATCAGTGCCACACACTAGATTTGGGCGTATTTTGGTCTGTTAGAAGAAAGTGCCTCCCAAAATTTTAAAGAAAGAAAAACTTATATATGTACAAAAATAAGGGTAAATATGATGAAGGGATGGAATATGACTGTAAATATGAAAATTATACAAGATTTTATAAAAGGAATTGATAAGAAGTTGGTTGAAAAAAGAAAGAAGAGGATTTTTAAAAAAAGGGGGGAGGAATGTGATCAGGCAGGAGACTAGAATAAAGCCATACACTAGAGATTTAGGGTATATTTTGGTCTATTAGAAGAAATTATATTCTGAAATTTTAAAGAGAGAACAACTTACATATATATATATACCAAAAATAAGCTTAACTACTATGAAGGGATAGAATATGACTCTAAAAATGAAAAATAAAAAAGATTTTTTAAAAAAGGAATTGATAAGATGTTGGTTGAAAAAGGGAAAAAATTAAAAAAAAAGGAAAGAAAAAGAAAGTTAAAAAAAATAACTTTGAAAGACTAAAGAATCATGGGAAAAAAGCCATGAATTCTATGTGCAGTATTCCCCTAGCCCTGGAGTTCTGCCATTTCATTGATCGGTAAACTTGGTCTTGGCTGGCTGTTCTTGCTGATCTTCTGGGGGAGGGGCCTGTTGCCGTGGTTCCCAAATGTCTTTGCTGGAGGTGGAATTGCCCCGCCCTTGCCCGTCCGGGCTAAGTAATCTGCTCAGATTTGCTCTCGGGAGATTTTGTTCCCTGCGAGCTTTCCGTACAGCTTTGGAGGACGAGAGTGAAAATGGCAGCCTCCCAATCTCCGCCCCAGAGGAGCTGAGAACTCGGGGCCCCACTCCTCAGTGCACCCCCAGAGAAAATCAGTCAATCACTCCTGTCTCCCCCGTCTCCGGCCACACTCAGTGCTCACCTGGCCTGTGACCGAGCATCTCTATCTCTGGCACCCGACCCCGTGTGGAGTCTCCAAACCCAGCAGGTCCCTGCGGTGCGCTCCCGGGTTGTTCCTCCCGGGGGAGGAAGGGGGGTCTCCCCGGATCTGCCGCTTGTTGGGTCCCTGCTGGAGGAGCAGTGGCCTGACTGTGCCACGGATCACGGTTTATGGCAACCCCGAGCTGAGAGCCCGTGCCTGGGCTCCGTCTCTGCAGCCGGCTTCCCTGCTCTGATACCTGGGAGCTCTGCTGCACTCAGGCACCCCCGGTCTTCCTGTGACCCCGAGGGTCCTGAGACTACACTGTGCCGCGAGGGTTCCAGTCCCTGCTTAGCCATTGGAGCAACGTCACTCAGCAGAGATGACTTCTAAAAGTTCCAATTTTGTGCTCCGCTGCTCTATCACTTGCCAGAAGCGGCCAACAGAGGCCCCCTCCCCCGCCGTCTATCTTCCCGAATATCGCCTTGGATTCACTTCTCTGCATGTCCTACCTTTCAGAAAGTGGTCGCTTTTCTGTTCAGAGAGTTGCTGCTATTCTTTTCTTCGATCTCCTGTTGAGTTCGTAGGTGTTCAGAATCGTTTGATCCCTATCCAGCTGAATTCCTGGGACCAGACGAAACCCAGGTCTCCTACTCCTCCGCCATCTTGCTCCTCCCTGTCCTCCACTGTCAATGCTTTTTAATAATACTTTTGCTCTAAGATACACACACATATAAACACAGGCACATAGAACCAATATATACCTCCCCCTCTTCCCTTACTACCTAATCCCTCCAAAATACCACCCATTTCATGGGTATAATACTCTTTAGAATGAGTGTGGTGTTACAAATAAGTGCTTTCCCCCATAAGTTAACAGTCAATATTTAAGTACAGCAGTAGCATTTTACTTAAATTAATTTTCATGCTTTGATAACATATCTTCCTAAAATATATTTCAATTAAGTGACATAGGCAATTTAGAGATGAATCACCAATGCTGGAAGAAATTAAATAATTTATCCAAGAACATACAGCTAATAAATAGCAGGAACTGGATTTCATCTTTGATCTTATTCTAAAGCCTATGCTCTTACCATCAGACCACAAAGATGTCTTTTCTGCATTTATGAATATTTTCTCTCTGTGACTTTTATTTCTAATTTCCATTCTACTTTCCCCATGCTTCTTAAAGGTAGCACCAGGGTGAAGAAAACAAGGAATTAATAGTCTACATTCTTTAATATCTGCCTTTGTAGTTCCCTTTTTGGCTATTTTAATTAGTACTTTCCCTCTATATCTTTTTTTAAAAGATTTTATTTATTTATTTGACAGAGAGAGAGAGAGATCACAAGTAGGCAGACAGGCAGGCAGAGGGAGAGGGAGAAGCAAGCTCCCTGCTGAGCACGGAGCCCAATGTGGGGCTTGATCCCAGGACACTGGGATCATGACCTGAGCCAAAGGCAGACACTCAACCGACTGAGCCACCCAGGAGCCCCTCCTTCTATATATTCTAATGATGATCTTCCACTTGGGTTGCCAGTTTCTTCTCTTTTTTTCTTCTTTTAAAAATATCCTTATTTGAATTCTATTTTTAATTAGAATATTAATTTATATTAATATAAAAACATACAAAAAAGTACTTGGTAAAAAAAAAAAAAAAAAAAAGCACTCTCCCAGGCTTCTTTCCTCTCTATCCAGCTCTTACACCCAATCACTATTCATAGTTTTTAGTGTATTTCCCCAGAATTCTTTATGCAAATATGAATATGGATTCTCATTTCCTCCCAGTTTTTTTTTTTTTTTTTTTTTACCTCAGGGGTAATTTTTTTTATACATTTTTTTTTAACTTAACAATTTAATGCTGGAAATCTTACCATTTCAGACATATTAGGATATGGCTTCATTATTGTTTTTAAACTCAAAAAATTTTGACAATAATTTCAGACTTAAAGTTGCAAGAATAAAAAAAATTCCTCCCTCTTCTCTCCCTTTTTCTTTCTATAATTTTTCTAGACTGTTTAAAAGTAAGTTGCAGATATGATGTCCCGTTGCCTCTAAAAAATTTAGTGTTTATTCTCTAAAAACAAGGAATTCTCTTTTTTTTTCATTTGATAGTTGCTTTATTGCAGTAGTCTGAAACCGAACCCATCATATCTCCAAGGTATGCCTATATTTTAAAAACAAGGAATTCTCTTACATAACAGTAGCACAGTGATCAAAATCAGGAAATTAACATTGATACAGTACTGTTGTCTAAACCATATACTTATTCAGATTCCACTAAATGTCCTTTATAACAAAAGAAAATTCAAGACGGTGCACTGCATTTGTCTTCTATCTTTTGTCTCCTTTAATCTGCAAGTTACTAAGCCTTTCTTTACATTTTATAACAGATATTTGGAAAAGGACAGGCTAGTTATTTTGAGAATAAACCTCAGTTTGGGCTTCTCTAATGTCTCCTCATGAGTAGATTCACACCATACACTTTTGGCAGGGATAGTACGGATACTCGATTCTTGTCAGTGAATCATCAGGAGGCACATTATTGACTAGTTCCATTCCTGGCAATGTTAACTTTGGTAATGTCATTAAAGTGGTTATCTACCAGTAATATCCGCTGCAAAATTACTATTTCATCCTGTAATTAATAAGTATCTTGTGGGGGAGATACTTTGAGACTGTGTAAATATTTTGTTCTTCCTCAAACTTTTATCCAGTAGTTTTAGCACTGATACTTCTTGCCTGAATCAATTATAATTATGATAATTGCTAAATGGTGCTTTTCTAAATCTATCATTCTTTGTATAAGTTGGCTTTCTACTGTGATGAAGAGGTTTCCCTTCTTATTCATTAATTAATTTATATTGGGTGGATTTATTCACTTATATTCAATGAGTTATAATCATTTGTTATCACTACTTATTTTACTGCTCAGATTGTCCTAGATTTAGCCGGTAGGAGCCATTCAAACTGGCTTCCATGTCTTTTTGACATATCCTTATTTTTTGAGCATTTTACTTTTGGGTACAGAAAAACATCCTTTCAAGGTACATTTTGTGCTTTTTTGCCTCACAGCTGGAATTAGCCATTTCTCCAAGGATCCCTGGTTCCTTCTAATGGTCAAATACTGAGTGGCTCTGCTTCTAACTAGAGGATCCGCAGGGTTGCAGTGTCTCATGCTCTGTTCTGTTGGTCAAATACTGAGTGTTATGTCTAGTTCCTTTTAATGGAAAATGGCATTTAAAAACTAAGATATGGGCACTAGGTATGTTCAATGCTACTGGGATATTATCGCTTCTAGGCCCCTCAGTGGTTGTATCTGGGAAATAGAGATATGTATGTAATGATGTATGTATACATGAACACACACAACACCACAATCATTTCTACACATAGCTATATGTATTAAGACCCATGAGTTCACACTGATACCTCTAATTCTAATCCAACGTGGCAGAGTTCATTCTATCCTCTTCTCTTTTCATGCTAACTCATGCCTCTGCACAAAAGAAGCCTACCAGTTCAGTGTTCACAGTTGCTTTGCTTTTAGCCTCTGGGGTAAGAGTCCCAACTATTTAGCTTTAAAGGTTAACTCCTTTTCCTGTTTCCTTCAGTGTGGCCATGTCAGTAATTAGAAATACAGTTTGGTTCATTTGTTTTTTTGCTAGCATTCAATTTTAGGCCCTCCTCCCATTCTCCCTCCTTTTCCTCAAAAACCAACAACCCCCAACCCTTTCATCTGTCTTTTTTTCACCCATTCTCATTCAAGCCCTATTGGCAACCAATCTCAGACTAAATTTCAACCTTCTCGTGTTCCTTTTTGCTCAAATGAGCAAATACATGTATATATATGCTTTTATTTCCTCTTCTTTCTTATGCAAAAAAAAAGTGTACTATAGATACTCTTTTGCATTTTTGCTTTTTTCACTGAACAGTTACACATTTAATTAATCTATTAAACATTTTAGCTGTTTTCTACTCTTGCTATTATAAATAATGTTACAATGAATTATCTTGTATGTATATTATTTTGTAACTGTGAACAAGTCTATCTGAAGAATCAATTTCCCAAAGATATCTAGTAAAAGAATCTACGGATCTGGAATTCTGATATATATTGTTAAACTGATCTCTTATTAAGGGTTCTATTAATTTACATCTTATAACAATCTATTGTTATAGGATGTAAACTACCCCAAAATTTAGTAGCTCAAAACAACAACCACCATTTATTTTGCTCACAAAATCTGGAACACAGGCAGGACTCAGTGGGGCTAGCTTATCTTTGTCCCATTTGGTTTCAGCTGGGGTGGCTCAACTTTGGGCCATAAGATTCAATTTTAAGATGGCTTGCTCATATGGCTGACAAGTTGGTGCTGGCTGTCAGATGGGTGCTCAGTCAGGGGCCTCAGTCTCTTTCCATATGGGCCTTTGAACAGCCTGCTTTGGTTTCTTCATGACATGGTAGTTGGATCCTGAGTATAAAATTCACAAGAGAATCACCTTTTATGATCCACCCTCAGTGGTCACATCACTCACTTCTCCTATAGTCGCAAGCCTGCCCAGATCCAAGGGGAAGAGATAGTCCCTCACCTCTTGATGAAGTTTTTAAGTTACATTATAAGAGGAGCCTGTGGGACGGGAGAAATTATGCCATTTTTGGAAAATACTCTCTGCCACAGTCTACCTTCCAGAATATAAAAACTCAGGGGTGCCTGGGTGGCTCAGTCAGTTACTCTTGATCTCAGCTCAGTTCTTGATCTCAGGGTTGTGAGTTCAAGCCCTGCATTGGGCTCCACTCTGGATATGAGCTTACTTAAAAAAAAAAAATTCACATCCTTCCTACATACAAAAAGCACCCATCTTCTTCCCCAAGACCCCCAAGTTTCATTCCATATCCTGGCTTGAAGTCCAGGATCTTGTCATCTAAATTAGGTCCACATACAGATCAGGATCTTAGAGTGTAGATCTTCAGGTATGGTTCCTTGAATGCTTTCTCTCTATATCATGACTGGTGAAATAAAGAAGTAGTTATTTGGCCCCATCCTCAACCCCCCCCCCCCCCCATTTACAATGGTGGGAAAGGCACAGAAATAACCACTGGAGACACCCCCACTCAAGAAAACAGCAGTTCGTCAAAATTCTAAAATGCAGCTGAACTGTGCACATGTTGAGAGGTGTGAACGAGAAAGTTTTATTTCCAAACCCAGTAACTCCTAGTTTCTTTATATTTAACAGTTCTTTTTTTAGCCTATGCTTTTTCTTTTACATTTTGCTTTAGGTATCCAGAACCCTAAAACAGTTGGGGCTTTCAATTTTCTACTTGAAAATCTCCTTAGATAGATCATTGAGCTTGTAAGTATATTTTCTATTTTCCTTGTTATAAAGGTGATAATGTTGCTCAATATTTCTTCTTTGAAGGTCTCCTTTTACCCAGGTCATAACAACATTTTCTTTACTAGCTTTTAAGCTCTGACAAAGGTCCTTTAGGCTTCCACTAACTCTCCTTAAAGCCCTTTATGATTTCACTGTCTTTTCCTTTCTATCCTCTGTCTGTTGCTCAATTAGCTCTGTTAAAAAGCCAATGCCATATGTTCTAGGTCTCTGTTTTGACAGTACGCCATTCCAGGTACCAAAATCTGTAACAGTTATCTATTGATGGACAGATAATCTATCTATCAATGGGGTGTGTAATAAACCAAATAATAGGGGATTAAAACAGCAATTATCATCTGTTTTGCTTACAAATCTGCAATTTGGGCAGGACTCAGCTGTGAGCATTAGTTCCTCTCCAGGTGGGCTTCTTCATGAGCTGTCTGGCTTTCTTTAGACAAGGTAGCTGGACTTAGAGCAAGCATCCGAAGAGAATGAGGTGAAAGTCTTACTGCTTTTTGACTTGCCTTGGAAGTCATATAGCTTCACTTCCACTGGTCACAGGCTTGCCCAGATTTAGTGAGGGAATATAGGCCTCAATGTCTTTTTTTTTTTTAAGATTTTATTTTTTTAAATTTATTCATGAGAGACAGAGAGAGAGACAGAGGCAGAGGGAGAAGCAGGCTCCCCGCGGAGCAGGGAGCCCGATGCGGGACTTGATCCCAGGACCCTGGGATCATGACCTGAGCCGAAGGCAGACGCTTAACCGACTGAGCCACCCAGGCGTCCCAGGCCTCAATGTCTCGATGCAATGTGTATCAAAGTCATATTGTAAAGAAAGTGTTTCTGATGGGAGATGTTTTGGCCATTTTTCTGAAAATGCAACTTGTCACACACTCATACCAGCAGTATAAGAGAGTGCCTGTTTCCCCAAAAGCTTTGTGAAGAGACTATGTTACTAAGCTTGTGGATTAGTGATAAAATATCAAGCTTTCTCTAGTTTTAATTTAAATTTCTTCTGTTATGAGTATAGATGAACATATTACTTGTGTTTGAGATATGAATTTTCTTTTCTGTGAATTGTCCTTTTATGTTGTCAACTTTTTAATTGGACTCCTTTTCTCTTATTGATTTAAAGGAGTGTTTTGTATATTTCAAAGATTAGCCCACAGTTAATTTGAGTGGCAAAATATTTTTCTTCATTTGACAATGTCTTTTTATTTTGCTTATAGTTTCTTTTGTCATGCAGATTTTTGGGATATTTTTAAGGAGTTGAACCCATCAATCGTTTCTTTTATGGCTTCTGGATTCCCAGTAATTATAAAGTCTTTCCTCAGTGAAGATTATAAAGAAATTCTCCCATTTCTTATTGAAGTATAATTGAGATAGATTGTTAGTTTCAGGTGTACAACATAATGATTCCACATTTGTATACATTGAAAAATGATAACCATATTAAGTCTATTACCATCTGTCACTATACAAAGTGACCACACTTTTTCTCTGATGAAAACTTTTAAGATTTACTTTCTTAGCAACTTTCAAATCTGCAATACAGTATTATTGACTATAGTCCCCCTGCTATACATTACATCCCCATGTTTTGATTTAATTAATTAATTTGCAGTTTCTTTTATTTAAATTTTAGGTAGTTACCATACAGTGCAATATTGGTTTCTGGAATAGAATTCAGTGATTCATCACTTTACATACATTACTAGTGCTTATCATAAAAAGTGTCCTCCTTAATACCCATCTCCCATTTAGCCCATCTTCCACCAACCTTCCCCCAACAACCCTAGTTTGTTCTCTACTCAAAGTGTCTCTTATGGCTTGTTTCCCTCTCTTCTTTTTTTCTTTCCCCCATTCCCATAGGTTCATCTGTTTTCTTTCTTGAATTCCACATATGAGTGAGATCATATAGTATTTGTCTTTCTCTGACTGACTTATTTCACTTAGCATAATATACTCTAGCTCCATCCACATCATTGCAAGTGGTAAGATTTCATTCTTTTTTTCTTTTTTAAAAGATTTTATTTATTTATGTATTTGGCAGAGATGAGCACAAGCAGAGGGAGTGGCTGGCAGAGGGAGAAGCAGGCTCACGGCTGGGCAAGCCCGATGTGGGACTTGATCCCAGGACTCTGGGATCATGACCTGAGCTGAAGGTAGACACTTAACTGAGCCACACAGGCATCCCAAGATTTCATTCTTTTTGATAGTTGAGTCATATTCCATATATATATCACATCTTCTTAATTCATTCATCAGTCAGTGGATATTGGGGGGTCTCTCCATAGTTTGGCTATTGTTGATAATGCTGCTATAAACACTGGGGTGCATGTGTCCCTTCAAATCTGTATTTTTGTATCCTTTGGGTAAATACCTAGTAGTGCAATTGCTGGATTGTAGGGTAGTTCTATTTTTAACACTTTGAGGAACCTCCATACTGTTATCCAGAGTGGCTGCACCAGTTTGCATTCTGACCAACAGTACCAAGAGGGTTCCCCTTTCTCCCCATTCTCACCGGCATCTGTTATTTCCTGGGTTGTTAATCTTACCCATCCTGACAGGTGTGAGGTGGTATCTCATAATGGTTTTGATTTGTATTTCCCTGATGATCAGTGATGTTGAGCATATTTTCATGTGTGTTAGCCATCGGGATGTCTTTTTTGGAAAAGTGTCTATTCATATCTTCTGCCCATTTCTTAACTGGGTTATTTGGTTTTTTTGGGTGTTGAGTTTAAGTTCTTTATAGATTTTTGGATACTAACCCTTTACCAGATATGTCGTTTGCAAATATCTTCTCCCATTCTGTAAGCTGTCTTTTAGTTTTATTGTTTCCTTCACTGTGCAGAAGCTTTTTATCTTGATGAAGTCTGAATAGTCCATTTTTTTTTTGCGTTTCCCTTTCCTTGTGGTGATGTCGAGTAAGAAGTTGCTATAGCTGAGGTCAAAGAAGTTGCTGCCTGTGTTCTCCTCTAGGATTTTGATGGTTTCCTGTATCACATTTAGGTCTTTCATCCATTTTGAATTTATTTTAGTGTATGGTATAAGAAAGTGTTTTGGTTTCATTCTTCTGCATGTGGCTGTCCAGTTTTCCCAACATCATTTGTTGAAGAAACTGTCTTTTTTCCATTGGATATTCTTTCCTGTTTTGTCAAAGATTAGCTGGCCATACAGTTGTGTCCACTTCTGGGTTCTCTATTCTGTTCCACTGATCTGTGTGTCTGTTTTTGTGCCAATACCATGCTGTCTTGGTGATCACAGCTTTGTAATATAGCTTGAAGTCAGGCATTGTGATGCCCCCCACTTTGGTTTTCTTTTTCAACATTACTTTGGCTATTTAGGATCTTTTCTGGTCCCATACAAATTTTAGGATTGTTTATTCCAGCTCTGTGAAAAATGTTTATGGTATTTTGATAAGGATTGCATTGAATGTGTAGATAGCTTTGGATAGCATAGACTTTTTTTTTTTCACTTTTTTTATGATGTTCAATTAGCCAACATATAGTACATCATTAGCTTTTGAGATATAGTGTTCACCGATTCATTAGTTGCACATAACACCCGGTGCTCATCACTCCATGTGCCCTCCTTAATACCTATCCCCCGGTTACCTCATCCCCCCAACCCCTCCCTTTTGTAACCCTCAGTTTGGTTCCTGGAGGCCAGAGACTCCCATGGTTTGTCTCCCTCTCTGATTTCTTCCCATTCAGTTTTCCCTCCCTTCCCCTGTGGTCCTTCCCGCTATTTCTTATGTTCCACATATGAGTGAAATCATATGGTAATTGTCTTTCTCTGTTTGACCAATTTCACTTAGCATAATCCCCTCTAGTTCCATCCATGTCGATGCAAATGGTGGGTATTCATCCTTTCTGATGGCTGAGTAATATTCCATTGTATATATGAACCACATCTTCTTTTAGCATAGACATTTTAACAATATTTGTTCTTCCAATCCATAGCATGGAATGTTTTTCAATTTGTGTCTTCCTCAATTTCATTCATAAGTGTTCCAGTTTTCAGAGTACAGACCTTTTACCTCTTTAGTTAGGTTTATTCCTAAGTATCTATGGTTTTTGGTTCGATTGTAAATGGGATCAGTTGCTTGATTTCTCTTTCTGCTGCTTCACTGTTGGTGTATAGAAATACAACTGACTTCTGTGCATTGATTTTATATCCCACCACTTTACTGAATTCTTGTATCAGTTCTAGCACTTTTTTGGTGGAGCCTTTTGGGTTTTCTACATAGAGGATCATGTTGTCTGCGAAAAGTAAAAGTTTGGCTTCTTCTTGGTTGATTTGGATGCCTTTTATTTCTTTTTGTTGTCTTATTGCTGAGGTTAGGACTTCCAGTACTATCTTGAACAACAGTGGTGAGAGTGGACATTTCTGTTGTATTCCTGACCTTAGGGGAAAAGCTCTCAGTTTTCCCCCATTGAGGATGGTATTTGCTATGGGTCTTTTGTATATGGCTTTTATGATGTTGAGGTATGTTCCTTCTACCCCCACTTTCTTGAAGGTTTTTTATCAAGAAAGAATGCTGTATTTTGTCAAATGCTTTTTCTGCATTTATTGAGGGGATCATATGGTTCTTATCCTTTCTTTTATTAATGTGGTGTATCAAATTGATTGATTTGCAGATGTTGAACCATCCCTGAAGCCCAGGGATAAATCCCACTTGGTGGTGGTGAATAATTCTTTTAATGTACTTTTAGATCCTTTTGTTAGTATCTTGTTGAGAATTTTTGTATCCATGCTCATCAGGGATATTGGTCTGTAATTCTCTTTTTAGTGAGGTCTTTGTCTGGTTTTGGAATCAAGGTAATGCTGGACTCAGAATGAGCTTGGAAGTTTTCCTTCCATTTGTATTTTGTGGAACAGCTTCAGAGAATAGGTATTAATTATTCTTTTAATGTTTGGTAGAATTCCCCTGGGAAGCCGTCTGGCCCTGAACTCTTGTTTGTTGGGAGATTTTTGATTACTGCTTCAATTTCCTTGCTGGTTATGGGTCTGTTCAGGTTTTCTATATCTTCTTGTTTCACTAGTAGTTTATGAGTTTCTAGGAATTCATCCATTTCTTTCCGATTGCCCCATTTGTTGGCATATAATTTTTCATATTATTCTCTTACAATTGTTTGTATTTCTGCCATGTTGGTTATGATCTATCCTCTCTCATTTGTGATTTTGTTTATTTGGGTCCTTCTCTTTTCTTTTTGATAAGTGTGGCTAGGGGTGTATCAATTTTGTTAATTCTTTCAAAGAATCAGCTCCTAGTTTCATTGATCTGTTCTACTCTCTTTTTTTATTTCTATATTATTTATTTCTGCTCTAATCTTAATTATTTCCCTTCTCCTGCTGGACTTAGGCTTTATTTGCTATATTTTCTCCAGCTCCTTTAAGTGTAAGGTTAGGTTGTATATTTGAGACTTTTCTTGTTTCTTGAGAAGGGCCTGGATTTCTATATACTTCCCTCTCAGGACTGCCTTTGCTACATCCCAAAGGCTTTGGACTGTTGTTTCTTCATTTTCATTTGTTTCCATGTATTTTTTAAATTTCTTCTTTAATTTCTTGGTTAACCCATTCATTCTTAAGTAGGATGTTCTTTGACCTCCATGTATTTGTGGTCTTTCCAAATATTTTTTGTGGTTGACTTCAAGTTTCATAGCATTGTGGTCTGAAAATATGCCTGGTATGATCTCAACCTTTTTGTATGGGTTGAGGCCTGATTTGTGACCCAGTATGTGATCTATTCTGGAGAATGTTCCATATGCATGCAAAAAGAATGTATATTCTGCTGCTTTAGGATGAAATGCTCTGAATATGTCTGTTAAGTCCATTTGGTCCAGTGTGTTATTCAAAGCCGTTGTTTCTTTGCTGATCTTCTGCTTAGATGATCTGTCCACTGCTGTGAAGGGGGTGTTAAAGTCCCCTATTATTGTATTATTATCAATGAGTTTCTTTAAGCTTGTTATTGATTTATATATTTGGCTGCTTCCAAGTTGAGTTCATAAATATTTACAGTGGTTAGATCTTGTTGGATGTACCCCTTTGTTATGATATAGTGCCCTTCTGCATCTATTACAGTATTTGGTTTAAAATCTAGTTTGTCTGATACAAGGATTACTACTCCAGCTTTCTTTTGATGTCCATTAGGGTGACAGATGGTTCTCTACTCCTTCACTTTCAATGTGGAGGTGACTTTGGGTCTAAAATGAGTCTCTTGTAAGCAGCATAGTGATGGGTCTTTTTTTTAATCCTTTTTGAATCCCTATGTCTTTTGATTGGAGCATTTAGTCCATCTATATTCAGAGTAATTATTGATAGATATGAATTTAGTGCCACTGTATTACCTGTAAAAGTCACCGTTCTTGTAGATTTCTCTTTCCTTCTAGTCTTTGTTGCTTTTGGTCTCTCTCTTGTGCTCAAAGGGTCCCCTTTAGTATTTCTTGCAGAGCTGGTTTAGCGTTCTTGAACAACTTTAGTTTTTGCTTGTCTTGGAAACTCTTTATCTCTCCTTCTATTCTGAATAGATTAACTTTGCAGGATAAAGTATTCTTGGCTGTATATTTTTCCCATTTAGCACGTTGAATATATCATGCCACTCCTTTCTGGACTGCCAAGTTTCTGTGGACAGGTCTGCTATTAACCTTATGTGGCTACCCATGTAGTTTAAGGACCTTTTGTCTCCAGCTGTCTCGGAATTCTCATTATCTTTGTATTTTGCAAGCTTCACCATGTCTTGGTGTGGACCTGTTTTTGTTGATTTTTGAGGGGAGTTCTCTGTGCCTCTTGGACTTGAATACCTGTTTCCTTCCCCAGATTAGGGAAGTCCTCAGCTGTAATTTGTTCAAATAAACCTTCTGCCCCCTTTTCCTGCTCTTCTTTTGGAACTCCTATGATAAGATATTATTGTGCTTTGTGGAATTGCTGTGTTCCCTAAATCTACTTTAGTGATCTAATAGTTTTCTTTCCCTCTTTTTTTCAGCTTCAGTATTTTCCATAATTTTATCTTCTATATCACCTACTGATCCTCTGCTTCCATCCTCATTGTGGTTACATCCAGTCAGTTTTGCATGTCAGTTATAGCATTTCTTATTTTGGCCTGACTAGTTTTTAGGTCTTTTATCTCTTCTGCCAGGGTTTCTCTGGTGTCTTCTATGCTTCTTTCAAGCCCAGGTAGTATTCTTGACTGTTGCTCTAAATTCTTGTTCATCTATATTGCTTATTTCTGTTTTGAGCAAATCCCTGGCTGTGATTTCTTCTTGATCTTTCTTTCGGGGAGAATTCCTCCATCTTGTTATTATGTCTAGATTTCTGGGTTTTTTTTGTGTTATGAAAGCTTGTTATGTTTCCTGCTCCTGAGAGTAATACTGTATTAAGAAGGGGTCATACACTGTCCACAACCTGGTGCTTCAGTAAGTGTTTCTGGTGTATGCTGTGTGCATTCTGATGTTGTGTTTTGGCTGCTCTTTCCCTCAGGTGAGTCTTCTACACAGTTCCTCCTTGCTTGCAGTAGGGTGTGGTGTGGTTTGATTTGTTTGTTAAGATAAACCTGGTTAAAAAAAAGACCTCATCCAAGAAAGGAGAAAAGGAAAAGGAACATAAAAGGAAACAAAGAAAAACCTATAAGCCTAGAGAGGAGCCGAACCCTGACGCCTGCCACCCATAGCCACCAGGTGTCACCACCACGTCCCCAGAGCGGGAGGGTGGAGCAGCTGCAGACTGGGAGCAGCATGAGGATGTTGGGGCGCCGCTCGGCACCCCTGGGCTCAGTCCCCGTGGGCACCGGCCCCCGGGACCGATGAGGAACGCCCCGCTCTACGGCCCCTGGGGCCTGCACATCGGGAACGGAGCGACCCGCGTACCCAGCCACATTAGTCAACCTCCACCACCTCAATCAGATCATGACTGTCAAAAAGCAGAGTGTCTGTTTGATATGAGGACAGCGGGAACTTTGGGCAACCTGGCTCTCTGGATGAGACCACCTATGAAAGACTGGCGGAGAAGACACTGGATTCCTTAGCAGAGTTTTTCGAAGACCTCACAGACAAACCTTACACATTCGAAGACTATGATGTCTCCTTTGGGAGTGGTGTTTTAACAGTTAAACTGGGTGGAGATCTAGGAACCTACCTGATCAACAAGCAGACCCCAAACAAGCAGATCTGGTTAACTTCACCCTTCAGTGGGCCCAAGCACTATGACTGGATGGGGAAGAACTGGGTGTATGCACACGAAGGCATGTCCCTCCACGAGCTGCTGGCCACGGAGCTGACTAAAGCCTTGAAAACCAAACTGGACTTACCTTCTCTGGCCTATTCCGGATAAGGCGCTTGATGCCCAGCCCAATCCCAAAGACATGAACAGCTCTGAAGCCCAGACCCCGGCTCCCTCCTGCAGCTGAGTGTCTGGTCTGTTCCATTCCCGCTTTTGAGGACAGCTGCATGGTGTGTAAGGAAGGGCTCTGTGAAACGAGCGTGTTGCCTCCCACCCTCCCCCAAGTTCGGATTTGTAATTTCCATAGTGTTTTTGGATTTATTGTCTGATTTCCTCCCTCACAGGAGATCCCTTCTCTTTTATAAAAATGTCCCTATACTCATACATTTATATATGTATACCTTACAACAAAGAAAAATAAGAAGGAAAAATTCAGGAGGAGAAATGACTTGATTTCACTCTTGGTCCTTTGAAGGACTTAACTGCACAAAACCACGTGAAGAGGGCTGGCGACCTCCCCTTTCTGTCCCCAGATGAGACTCATTAAATAATGAGTTGTCTATAAACAAACAAACAGAAAAACAACTATAAGCCTGATGAAGCCAACAATCTAAAACTATAAGTCTAATCCCCAACAAAAAATAAAGATAAAAAATAAAATAAAATACTATATAAAAAATTAATTAAAAAAAAAGAAAGAAAGGGGCGCCTGGGTGGCTCAGTCGTTAAGCGTCTGCCTTCGGCTCAGGTCATGATCCCGGGGTCCTGGATCGAGCCCCGCATCGGGCTCCCTGCTCAGCGGGAAGCCTGCTTCTCCCTCTCCCACTCCCCCTACTTGTGTTCCCTCTCTGGCTATCTCTCTCTCTGTCAAATAAATAAATAAAATCTGAAAGAAAGAAAGAAAGGAAAGAAAGGAAAGGGAAGGAAAGGGAAGGAAGGAAGGAAGGAAGGAAGGAAGGAAAAGAAAGAAAGAAAGAAGAAAAGAAAAGAAAGAAAGCAAGCCAGCAAGCAAGCCTGGTCCTATTTCCACCAGAACTGATGCTGATGCGTTGGAGCACTCTACGATCATCAGACCTGGTACATTCAGGGGTGCCTGTGTTGGTCTTCTGAGGGAGAGGCCAGCTGTGCTGGCTCACAGTTAGACCTGCCCTTGGAAAGATGCCCCTGCAGGGAGCAGGGGATGGGGTTTGGTGTAAGGGACTCCAGCCTCCACTGGAGGTGCTGTTTCTCTCTGAAGTCTGACAGTGCTGGTCGGCAGGGAGGGTGGAAGATGGTGCCTCCCTGTCTGTCTGCGGAGGGGAAAACTTGGGGCTGCCGCTGTTCAGGAGGCCCTCACAGAAAAGGGAACAAGCTCCTGTGTTCTAGGCTTTGGTCAGATTACTGCCCTCAACTTGTCTGTGCCCAGCTGTTGGCATGCCCAGTTCACAATTCTCCTGTTTTATCTCTGGCTGGTGGTTGGGATTCAGAACTTCAAATCTTAAAGGGCCTGGCAAGGCTCTGACCTGCTCCCCTCCCCTGGAGGAGAGCCTCACAGTGCACCTGGCACTGTTCTGTCCCAGAAAAGCAGTCGCATGACGTATGCACAGTGGCTGGAGTCTATTGTGATGCACAGCGAAAAGCTGTGACCAGGTCTGCCCGTGCCTCTCTGTCCCTGCTGCTGAACGGCTGCTCACTGGCTCCCTGTGCGCCCTTTGTCCTCAGAGAGGCAAAATACCCTCTTCCAAATGTACTCCAGGAAGGGGAGTGATCTCTTCCAGTGCGACCCAGGGGATCCCCTCACCATGGTGTATTGTACGAACACTACATGCTGCTCTCTCTCCCACTCTCTCCCTCTCTTCCTGACTTTGCTCCACAAAAAGGGTTCCCTCACCTTCGTGGCATCACAGCTTTTCTCTCCCCCAATTCATGACTCTGAACCTCGCATCTCCCATGTTTGCTCCCTCCAATTGTGCAGATTGTTTTCTTAATCCTCAGACTGATTTCCTAGGTGTTCAAAATGATTTGATCTAGCTGTGTTCAATGGACGAGGCAAGCTCAGGATCCCCCTACTACTCCACCATCTTAACTTCTCTCAGACTGCATTCCTTTTTATGGCCAAATAGTATTCCATTGTTATACACACACACACACACACACACACACACACACACACACACTGCATCTTCTTTATCCATTCATCCACTGAGGGACATTTAGGTTGATTCCATATCTTGGCTATTATAAACAATGCTATAAAGAACATAGGGGGGCATATATCTTTTTGAATTTGTGTTTTTGTTTTCTTCATATAGATACCCAGAAGTGGAATTGCTGGATTGTATGGTAGTTCTATTTTTAATTTTTTTTTTAAAGATTTTATTTATTTGATAGAGAGAGACACAGCGAGAGAGGGAACACAAGCAGGGGGAGTGGGAGAGGGAGAAGCAGGCTTCCTGCCGAGCAGGGAGCCCGATGCGGGGCTCGATCCCAGGACTCTGGGATCATGACTGAGCCGAAGGCAGACGCTTAACGACTGAGCCACCCAGGTGCCCCCTATTTTTAATTTTTTGAGCAACCTCCATACTGTTTTCCACAGTGGCTGCACTAATGTAGCCAACTCTTGTTAATTTTTATCTTTTTGATAACAGTCATTCTGACAGGTGTGAGGTAATATCTCACTGTGGTTTTGGCTTGCATTTCCCTAATGATTAGTGATGTTGAGCATCTTTTCATTGGTCTGTATGTCTTCTTTGGAAAAAATGTCTATTCAGATCCTCTGCTCATTTTTTAAATCGGATTGCTTGGGTTTTTTTGTTACTGACCTATATGAGTTCTCTGTATGTTCTGGGTATTAACCTCTTATCTGATATGTGATTGCAAATATCTTCTCCCACTCAGTAGGTTCCTTTTTTATTTTGTTGATGGTTTCTTTCCCTGTGCAGAAGCCTTTTGGTTTGGTGGAGTACCATTTGTTTATTTTTGCTTTTGTAGCCATTGCTTCTGGAGTCAGATCCCAAAAAATATCACTAAGACCGATGCCAAGGAGCTTACCACCTTTGTTTTCTTCTAGGAGTTTTATGATGTCTGGTCTTACATCTTCCATTTTTTTCTTATAATTTTTTTTAAAGATTTTATTTATTTATTTAAGAGAGAAAGTGAGAGAAAGAGAGAGAGAGAAAGTGAGCATGAGCAGTGGTAGGGGCAGAGGGAAAGGGAGAAGCAGATTCTCCTGGTAAGCAGGAAGCTCGACGTGGGGGTTGATCCCAGGACTCTGGGATCATGACCTGAGGCAAAGGCCGACGCTTAACCCACTAAGCGGCCCAGGCGCCCCTCTTATAAAATTTTTATGGCTTAATTTTTCACATTTAAATCTTTGATCCATTTGAGGACTATCCTAATGTAAAGTATGAGGTATGGATTCAACTTTACCTTTTTCCAGATGGCTCCCCAGAAATGTCAGCATCAATTATTGAATAAACTATCTTTTCACCACTGGTCTGAGATGCAATCTTTATAATATGCCAATTCCTATTTGTTCAAGAAATATTTAGTACTTCCTATGTGACAATCATGGTGCTTGAGATATACCGGGGAGGGGGGAAGACTAAAATTTCCCACCCTTATGAAACTTACTTACATTCTAGCAGGGGAAAGTAGACAAAAAACATGGTAACTGGGTAAATTATACATTATGTTAGAAGATAAAAGAAGAGTAGAGTAAGAGGGTCTGACAAAGTGAGGGGTGAGGCAGTTGCAACTTTACAAAGGATGGTCAGGAAAGATGTCACCGGAGAGGTGATATTTGAAAAAAAGACTTGAAAAGTTAGCAGTACAAAGGCCCTAAGGCAACAGTGTATGTGGCATGTTCAAGGAAGAAGAATGTGACCACTGTGGCTAGAGTGGAATGAGCAAGGGGTAGAAAAGTAAATGATGAAGTTAGAGGGGTAACAGGCCCAGATTCCGTAGGACTGTCTGGGCCATCATGAAGACTTTGGCTTTCACTCTGAGTGAAATGGGAACCATGCATTTTGAGCAGAGCAGTGACATGATCTGATTTACTATTACCCTGCCACTTCCTGGGCTACATCTTTTTGAAATCACCTTTTTTCTTCCTTTGCCTTTACCACTCTTGCTAATCTCTGCTGTTTCCCAAAGCAAAGCCCTCAAATCCACCTATTTTTCTCCACCTTCTAGTTTTAAGCTATTATTTTCTATCGTATACAATATGGCAGTAGCTTCCTAAGTGGATTTCTCCTCCTTCCTTTCTTGCTGCTCACAAATTCACTTGTCATATAACACACACCTGGGTGATTTTTTTTTTTTAAGATTTTATTTATTTATTTGACAGAGCAGGAGGGAGAGGGAGAGAGAATCTGAAGCAGACTCCACGCTGAGCACAGAGCCCAATGAGGGGCTTGATCACACGACCTCAAGATCACGACCTGAGCTGAAACCAAGAGTCGGACACTTAACCAACTGAGTCACCTAGGCACCCCACACCTGGGTGATTTTTAAAGTAGAATTCAGTTAATTTTTATTTTACTATCCTGCTTAACTTCCTTGCAAGGCTTTCTACTACATTTAGAATAAAACCCAAGCTTTTCTTCATGGCCACAAGGGCCTGTATACTTAGGCCATGCATACTTCCCCAAGCTTATCTCAAGTCATTCTCTCCCTTCCTCCATTCCAACAATGGTGGCCTTTTAACTTCTTAAATATACCCATGGTTTTTACACATAATATTTACCACATGCCTAAAATGCATTTTTTCCCCACTTAGTTTTTATAACTCTTATATATCCTTCACATCTGACCTTAAATTTCATTTCCCTAGAGAGTTTCTTCCCTGATTCTCTAATGCACATTCACAGCACCTTATTCTTATTTTGTATAATAAACATCTTAATTTGCAATTCTTACTATATTTGTTGAGTGACTGTTTCTTTCTTTCTTTCTTTTTCTTTCTTTCTTTCTTTTTCTTTCTCTTTCTTTCTTTCTTTCTTTCTTTCTTTCTTTCTTTCTTTCTTTCTTTCTTTCTTTCTTTCTTTCTTTCTTTCTTTCTTT
>NC_058407.1:160747109-160779595 GCF_002201575.2 Neomonachus schauinslandi | reverse complement strand
TTTCTTTCTTTCTTTCTTTCTTTCTTTCTTTCTTTCTTTCTTTCTTTTTCTTTCACAGAGAGAGAGAGACAGCAAGAGCAGGAACACAAGCAGGGGGAGTGGGAGAGGGAGAAGCAGGCTTCCCGCCGAGCAGGGAGCCCGATGTGGGACTCGATCCCAGGACCCCGGGATCATGACCCGAGCTGAAGGCAGACGCTTAACGACTGAGCCACCCAGGCGCCCGAGTGACTGTTTCTGTTACACTATAAGCAACTTGGATTTAGGAATACCTATTTTGCTTACTGATGTATATCTGATGCAAAGAACAATTTCTGGCACGTTGTAGCTGCTCAAAAAATACTTGTTGAATGAACCATCTTCTTTCTTAATATAATAAGTTGTTCTGGAGAATTAAAACAAACTCCTTTGGCTAGAATGCCAAGAAGCAGATATATCACTTTAGTTCTTGATGTCTTTCTAGTCCTGTCTGTGGGGAGTCTTATAATTAAGAGTAAACTGAATAAATCTATTCCCTGCAACCCAAAGATCCCAAAGCAGTAACATTCCAAATAAATGCTCAACTCGAGCTGACAGTCTCCTTATTGTCCCTGCTCTTGCATAAATTTTATTTCCTGTCTGCAATGGCCCCGTCTTCTTTAATCTTCAAATCTAACCAGTATCAGCACAAATTCAAACTCCACCTTCTTTATGAAGTCTACCCTCATCCTTCTAGTCTCAATAAAATTTCTCCTTTCTCTGAGTACCTCTTGTATTTGTTGTATTTTGTATTCTTAGTAGCAGTCCAACATTACACTTTTTTAAATGTTGTGTGGTTTAGGTGTGTAAAAATCTCCTCCGATGAGTTTATTGGCTACCTACAGATAATGTTTATCTCATATAATTTGGAACAAGAGATGTCCTCCTATTTGAAGCAACTGATACTAGTATCTGGTGTGTTAAGCTAAAAAGCTAGTTAAAGTTGAGATCCATAGAAGATATCTTAAACATTTTAATTTGAAATATATAACTGTATATTCATGTGCTCATCTTTTGATGTGAAACGAAACCTTTTCTGAGAGTGATTTTAATGATCATATGTCCATACCCATAATGCATCAGTTTCTGTTTCATTAAAATGCAACAAGCAAGGGACACTTGGGAACTAATATAGGTGTAGAATCCTCTAAGATTTTTATGATTTTCCTTCAGTGTGTTACAGTTTGCTCACACATAATTTGATAGCAATTTTTTAGAAAGTGACTGGCATTTATAAGGTCTTTCCAAAGCATTCAACTAGTTTTCACAGAAACAACTCCTCGTCATAGTTCTACCTCATCAGCTTACATAAATACTTAATCAAATTATAGAACAGTAACAATAGGCTTAAACAGGTTTTGCAAGAGGTACAACAGATTCTTGATAAACATTAACTCCTGGCAGATGTCCTCAGGCATATTTAATAATGCCATTAGCTCCAAGCAGTCATTGTGACCTGGGCATCACTGATTGTTTACAGAGAGAACGGCAAGTGTTGTTTAAATTCTGGTGAGTTGTTTAAGTGATGGGTGATCAAAAGATAGTCTATAGTTTCTTTTGTTTCTTATACAATATCTAGCCCAGACATGAGCCCATGATCTGCTAAAAATGCTGGAAGGAGAGAAGAGCTATAAAGGGTATATAAGGTGAACGGGAAACATCCTATAGAAATTATCTGTCCCAAGAGTCTAAAGGGCTCTGGATTCACTTCTGAGAATTGAAAAATAAAAGTACCCATATTCTTAGAACTGTAACAGCATTTCAGAGGAGAGTAAAACTGAACTTACCTGAGACCTGACTATCTGTGATCCATCACTCATTTCTTTCTCCTCCATGTTCCCCCCTTGGGAAAGTATAGCATTGTGAGAGGGCATAACTGGGAAAAAGAAAAAAGAAGCATCTGGTAAATACATGGTAATAATGCTGAAACTAACTCTTGGAATTTTTGTTTCCTGTTAGAATGGCAGACAGTTTAGAGAGAAGCCCTTTAGGACATAAGCTTAAAGGTTGGATAACTTATTGAGGAATTCAATGTAAGATTTTCTCTTTCTCTTATTGTGGCATATGGGAAGCTCAAGAAAGCTCAGTGGTTTTTAGCCCTGACTACACAAACTGGGTTTTGTTTTTTTTTTTTAAGATTTTATTTATTTATTTGACAGAGAGAGACACAGTGAGAGAAGGAACACAAGCAAGGGGAGTGAGAGAGGGAGAGGCAGGCCTCCCGCTGAGCAGGGAGCCCGATGCGGGGCTCCATCCCACGACCCTGGGATCACGACCTGAGCCAAAGGCAGACGCCTAACGACTGAACCACCCAGGCGCCCCAACCTGGGGAATTTTTTTTAAAAATGCCAATGCTCAGCCCCTATTCCCCGAGATTTGTTTTTTGTTTTTGTTTTTTTAAATTTTTATTTAAATTCTAGTTAGTTAACATATAGTGGGATATTGGTTTCAGGAGTGGAATTCAGTGATTCATGACTTACATACAACATCCAGTGCTCATCATAACAAGTGCCCTCCTTAATACCCATCACCCAACTAGCCCAGAGATTTGGATAAATCCAGTATTATACAAATTGGTCTGGGGTGGGCCTGGGAAACAGCATTTTAAATTCTAAAGTCTCCAAGTGTTTCTAAGTAGGAAATGAGAACTACTGAGATGAGCTGATACAGAAAACATGTTGAGGGACTAATCTTATTCTTTTTTTTTTTTAAAGATTTTATTTATTTGAGAGAGAGAGAATGAGAGAGAGCACATGAGAGGGGGGAGGGTCAGAGGGAGAAGCAGACTCCCCGCTGAGCAGGGAGCCCGATGCGGGACTCGATCCAGGGACTCCAGGATCATGACCTGAGCCGAAGGCAGTTGCTTAACCAACTGAGCCACCCAGGCACCCAGGACTAATCTTATTCTTTAAGGGGATAAATTCATCCCCAAACTCAAACTCCAGAGATCTTCTTTCCTTTACTCTTTTTAAGATGATCTAATAATACACAAAGGAGATGTCACTCTCCTCATTTTTCAGAATGTTTACCTTCTTTTTTGAGTACCTGGATTCAGTCCTCCACCAGGATTACTACACCTCTTTGCAGTTCTTAAGTTGTAATATAACCAAAGCTTTGCTCTCTTCTAGAAGGACATCAGTAGATACACTATTACTAACAGCTTCAGTGTCCTTGTCAGTCCCTGAAAGCTGATTTTCCAGTGCCTTATGGAGAATAGTCACTCTCAGGTATTAAAGGTGCCTCATCTCTGATAGAACCTCAGGAGCCAATGGCTATCCACAAGAATGATTTCTGCTTCTCAGGGGCAGCCACCCTCAGAATCTTGCTTCGTTCATGCAGAGTTGAGATGTGGCGGTTCCTGAAGGTGGCTATTACTTTTTTTCCCCTAAAGGCATCAATCCTTCATGTACAGACTTCACTATGATATTCGAATCTCTCTCCTGGCAGGGATCTTGTAAGATACAATATCAGATTGAGCACCTGTAATGAGATGCACCAGTCAACAAAAGAAATCCAGCAGCCTCAGTCACCTTGGGACCTAGAAAGTCTGTAAAGAAACATATAAACTACCCACTCATAAAGATAGGGCACGCTACGGTATAGAATTCTTTAAAAACAGTCAAAAAGCATTTTTAGAATTTATCAGATTCACACATTACAAAAAGCAGAGATGTACAGATCCATCAGCTACAATAAACTTTAGCCTCAGTTCTTACCCACCTTCTCAGAAAAAAAAAACATGTGGTCCTTCCTTAGTGAAAGATTTTCAGAAAGACTTTCACCAAAATTAACAAGAGAGTAAAATGTATCGAATTGCTAATAAACATGGGAGAATACATTCTTTTTCTTTTCACAAAGCTTGGCCTGGAAATTTTCTCTCAAAAGTTAGTAATGGAACTGAATAATGAAGTCATTCCTGAGAAGCAATTTTTTTTAAAAGAGAAGATCACAGTTCCAGTGGAATTGTCCTATTAGTTGCGGAAGCCATTCACTGCTCAAGATATGGCATGAATCCAAAATTTTACAACCAGCTGACTAAGAAGCAGACCTTTCAGGAGTAATTTAGAAGCACTTTAAGAAGCAGGTCCTATTTCACCAAGCAAAGGTCTAAAAAGGTCCTACTCTCTAAAGAGACAGACAGAATCTATGTGAATGCTCTGACGTTTCAAACCCAATCACCTCAAAACCACCTATTCACAACCAAAAAAACCCTGCATTTACCAAGTTAGGCAGTACAGGGTTTCTCCTTCATATGTGTAAACCCAAGGAGATGAGGACTGTGTCAAATATATTATATATTCTATGCAAATTTTGTTATTTGAGAATTTTTTATGGCATCTGGTGGGACTAGGGTTCCAAAGAACACATCTTTGGAAACACTGTTTTAGTTCTCAGTTTTTTGGTTTAATGAAGGATTCTAAAACTGAAGATCCCCTGGTTCACAGCCCTAGGTTCCTTCTAGTATACTTTGAAGTTCTTCTCAGCACTTGTTCTCTACCATTTTTTTTTAAGATTTTATTTATTTGAGAGAGAGTGAGAGAGCACAAGCAGGGGGAGCGACAGGCAGAGGCAGAGGGAGAAGACTCCCCGCTGAGCAGGGAGTCTGATATGGAGCTCTAAGCGACCCTGACATTTTGACCTGAGCTGAAGGCAGATGCTTAACTGGCTGAGCCACCCAGGCACCCCTCTACCATTTTTTAAATCTGATCTCCTTTCTTCTCATAATTTCCCTTTTAATTCCTGTATTGGAAAGATACATACACAAAATCGCCCAAAACCAACCACTCCCCACCCCCAAACAGTGTGTAATTTTTCATACAATACACACATAGACTTTTCCAGAGAAGCCTGTGGGATTACCACAGGCTTTTTCAAATAAGTAACCATGATGGCTTGGAAAGTAACAAATTCCCTTGACTGCCTAAGGAATACCAGAATTATAATCAATTCAGATGAAAAATGACTTTGGACTTAACACCCTTCCCTCCAAGCTCTTCCAAAAATCTGAGTGAACTTTATCGACTGTGTAGAAAACTTCTGTAGTAGTTCTCAATCGGGGCCGTGCATTAAACTCAGCCCAGATTTTAAGTTATACATATGTAAATGTATACATGGCCAGGCTCCACCCAAGAGCTACTAAACCAGAATCTGTTGAGATGAAGTCTGGCATCTACACATTTTTTTTAAGTGCCTCACAAGTGATTCTGATGCAAGCAGGAATTCAGAGCAACTATCAGAGCCTCTCATCTCCTTAACTTCCTCAATGCCAGTGATTTTCACCTTCATTCTATTTCAGTCACTTACACTTCCAGCACCACAGCACTTTTGAAGTCTTTCTTACCTTATAAAACACTAGACTATGAATCAGGAGACCTTAGGTTCTGGGCTGGATAGATGGGTAAGGAAATGAAGACAGGAATGGCTTAATATAATGGAAGAATAGAAAAAAGAGCAGTGTTTGTCATAGTGTGGTCTGGAGATCACTTGAATCATGCCATTTGCTGAAAAGCAGATTCACTGGTCCTATCCCAGACGTAATGAAATGGCATCTCTGGGGGGTATTCCTGGCCCAGGGACTTGCTTTAAGAAGTATTTCTTCCCTGGAATCAGACCTTTCTCTCTAGACTGACTACAGGCCCGAATCTAGCATGTATCTTCTCATTCCTCTATCTTCAACTTTATCTGTCACTTTTATTGACTCCTTCCTGTCATAATTTAAAACCTTTTACTATATCTCCCAACATTAATAACTTTCGCTGACTATGTGCCCATTTGTAACTACCATCCATTCTTTTTTCAAGGCTACAACTCTTCAAAGGATTGTCAATACTTGTCTCTACTTCCTCATTACCTATTTATTTTTCGATTATCTATGACCTTTCCTCTGTTCTGCTATCAGCACACCACTGAAACTGCTCTGGGTAGGAATACCAAAAACCCTGATGTTGTTCAAGCAATGGAGTTCGTTACTTCTTTTTTCTTTTTTTTTTTCTTTTTTTTAAGATTTTATTTATTTATTTGACAGAGAGAGAGAGAGAGAATGAGAGCAGGAACACAAGCAGGGGGAGTGGGAGAAGGAGAAGCAGGCTTCCCGCTGAGCAGGGAGCCTGATGTGGGGCTCGATCCCTGGGATCATGACCTGAGCTGAAGGCAGACGCTTAACGACTGAGCCACCCAGGCGCCCCTGGAGTTCGTTACTTCTTGAGCTCTGATGGGTATCTGACACTGTGGACAACTGTGTTTTGCTTTATGTCCACCGTCTTTCTCAGTGAGCTATGCACTAGTCCCTTTTCCTCTGCTTATCATTTACAGATTGTTGTTTCTTAGGATTTTCCATTATCTATTTTTGTTCCCTCCACAGGTGAAGTAAAGGCATCTTTACTTGTAAAGTATACAAACCTGATCACATCAGTCCTTCACTTTGAAATTCTTTAGTGGCTCTCTACAGTTCTTAGGCTGGAGTACAAGGCCATAAAAAATCCTGTGACCGCTTCCTGACTTCTCAAGCCACTCTCCTGCTTGTTTTTAAGGCTTCATTTACCCTGTTCTGCTTTTAAGTCTTTAAGTGTGCCATATCTCCCCTGCCCCTCCTCTCCAGATGGTACCTACTCTTCCTTCAGGTCTCAGCTTAAATCAAGGAAGATTTTGGTATCACAGACCAAGTGAGGTCCCTCATTGACATCTTCCTGTTTTTGCTAGCACTTTTTATCATTGTAATTATTTGTATAGTCATTATTTTTATTTATACCTCACCATTGTGTGATGTTAACCTCCATGAAGGCAGGAAGCTATAGTAGGTACTCAATAATATTTGCTGAGTAAATAAAAGGGTTCTGGTGTTTACTCTTCTATTTTTTAATTTTTTAACTTTTTATTTTGAACCAATTTTAGACTTATAGTAAAGTTGCAAAAGCAGTACACAATTCCCACATACACTCCACCCCACTTGTCCTAATGTTAATGTTTTATAAGACCAGGGTACAATAATCAAAAGCAGGAACTTAAATTGGTATAATACTATTAATTCAAACTATTCAAAATTTACCAGTTTCTCCACTAATATTTTTTCTCTGATCCAGGATCTCACATGGCATTTAGTTGCTTTTTTCCCCCTTGGTCTTCTCCAATCTATAAGTTCCTCAGCCTTTCTGTCTTTCATGAGCTTACTACTTTTGAAGAGTACTGATGAGTTATTTTGCAGGGTCCCTTAATTTGGGTTTGTCTGATGTTTTCTCATGATTGGAAAGAAGTTAAGTATTTTTGGGAATATCACAGAAGTGATTTTGTATCTTTCTTAGTGCATCATATTCATGGGTTTATGATGCTGATATGCCTCATTAATGATAATTTTAACCTTTATCACTGGGTTAAGGTGGTGTTTACCCCGTTTCTCCATTGTAAAGCTACCATCTTTCTCTTTGCAGCTAATAAATATCTTGGGGAGATACTATACAAATATCTGGATTCTTCTCAAACCCACTAATTTTGTTTTATTTTCATTTTTTTAGTTTGCCTTAAGTTTTATTTATTTAAAAATTTTTAAGTTAACATATAGTGCAATATTGGTTTCCGGAGTAGATTTCAGTGATTCATCACTTACATACAACACACGATGCTCCTCACAACAAGTGCCCTCTAATACCCATCACCCACCTAGCCCAACCCCCACTTACATCCCTCCATCAACCCTTAGTTTGTTCTGTCTTTAAGAGTCACTTATGGCTTGCTTCCCTCTCTCCTTTTTTTTCTTTTCCCCCTTCCCATATGTTCATCTGTTTTCTTTCTTAAATTCCACATATGAGTGAGATCATATGTCAAACCCACTAATTTTAGCATCCATCAGTGTATCTTGTCTGCAACAATTAGTAATATGGTGTTTGCCTAATGGTGATTTCTCTATTTCTCTCTTTCCCACTAATTTATTAATTGGAATTTTTCTGTAAGGAAAAGCTGCTCCTTATCTCTTATCATTTATTTACTAATTTATTTATATCTCTATAAACTCATGAATATTTATTTTGTTTTATAAACTCCAATATTATCATTATTTATTTTATTGTACAAATTGTTTCAGTTTTGGCTAGAAGGCTCCTATGTTATTTTGACCAGCCTCTATCCTATTTTGAGCACTTCCTGGCACCATAAAATGTTTCAGGCTCTTCTTGTATTATCCCTGCCCAGCCCTGGAAATCAACTACCTGTCCAACAGCCAGAGTTCCTCTTATTGGAGAAATGCTTAGAAACAAAGATCTGAGTGCTAGGTGTGCTCACTGCTACTGGGGTATCATTGCTTCTAGGCCCTCTAGCAGAGATAGGAAAGATATATATGTATGCATATTAATCTTACACATACATACTTCTATTGTGTTCATCTATGTATTAAATGCCATGAGGTCATACTGACACCTCTGATTCCAATCCAATACCTCAGGGCTCATTTTAGTCTTCTTCCTTTTGTCATTGGTAACTTCTTTCTTCAACAATAAAAAATTGTTGACTCTTAGTATCCACAATATATTTACTTATTTGTTCATTTTAGTATATACATAGTTTCAGAATTAACTCATACCCCTGTGAGAAACACATTTATTAACTTGATTACAGCATTTATGTGGAGTTCTCTTTGTCTTTAGTTATACAGTATCCAACCAAGAGAGTGTTTCCTGAAGTTACTTGAGTGAGTTTTTTTCTTTGCCACTTCCTTCAGTGTGGTTATGTCATTCACTTGTAATACAGTTATATCCATTTGTTAGTATTTGTATTTATTCTCTTCTATTTACTCTCAGGTGGCTTCCTTCAGCTTTACCCACTGCCATGGTTTCACTGATCATCTCTTCTGAGCTACATAACCACATACATACCCAACTACCTTAGTGGACATCCCCAGGCAGATGTCTCTCAGATTTCTCAAACCTAACATGTCCAAAACTCATTTTCTCTTAAGTCTCTTGTCATATATTTGCAACAGAGTGAAGTATGTATGAATACCAACTCTACTGCCAAACTGATTGGGTTTGATTCCCAGCTCCACAACTTACTAGCTGTGTGAGTTTGGTTGTGTAAGTTAGTCAACCTTTCTATGCTTCACTTTCCTCATCTGCAAAACTAATAATAATAGTACTTACCTCATGGGTTTGTTGTGAGGATTAAGTGAGTGAATATTCTGAAAACATTTAGAACATAATAGCACATGGTAGCCATATTTACATGTTACATATTATTTTTACTCTCCTATTAAATTCCCTATCTCAATGAATAGCACCAGCAAGCCTGAAACCTGAATGCCATTCCTGACCTCTCTTTCTTTCCCTTAGTCTCTCTCTTCAATTAAAGTCAAACCCTGGTAAATTTATCCCCTTAAATATGTAGTGAATGCTCCATCTTCAATTCCACTACCTTGATTCAAGCCACTATCATCTCTCACTTTGACTACTGCCACACTCATCGAACTAGTCCTTAACTTTAGTCCAATATTTTCTTCATACTGTAGCCAGACTGATCTCTCTCCACACCCTTTCTCTACCTTGGAAATACCTTCATTTTATTTTCTGACAAATATTAAAACAAAGTTTTTTTGTAGATATAGAAAAGCAGAAAGAAAATCATACCATCACCCAGAGATAACCAGTTACTTTTTGGGGGATACATACTTGCAGTCTTTTTCTATGCAAATATACACACATATTATAATTATATATACATATATATATCATTATTACATATATAATTTTCTTTTTTGAAATGTGGATTTTAATTGACAATATTGTGTATATCACTTCAGGACAGAAGACAAAACTCTAAATATCATTTAAAAATTAGGGTCACACAGTCTCTTCAACAAATGGTGTTGGGAAAACGGGACAGCTATGTGCAAGAGATGAACCTGGACCACTTTCTTATACCATATACAAATTTAAATTCAAATGGATTAAAGACCTAAATGTTAGACCTGAAACCATAAAAAATTCTATTAGACCGCACAGGCAGTAATGTCTCTGACATTGACTATAGCAACACTTTTCTAGATAGGTCTCCTGAGGCAAGGAAAATAAAAGCAAAAATAAACTATTGGAACTTCATCAAAATAAAAAGCTTCTGCACATCAAAGGAAACAATCAACAAAAGTAAAAGGTAACCTACTGAATGGGAGAAGATGTTTGCAAATGACATACCTGATGAAGGGCTAGTATCCAAAATATATAAAGAATTTATACAACTTAACAGCCAAAAAACAAATAATCCAATTAAAAATGGGCAGAAGAAATGAGCAGGGGTGCCTGGGTGGCTCAATCGGGTAAGTGTCCGACTCTCGATTTCAGTCCAGGTCTTGATCTCAGGGTTGTGAGTTCAAGCCCTGAACTGGGCTCCACACCAGGAATATTTAAAATAATAAGTAAATAAATAAGTAAGTAAATAAATAAGAAATGAACAGACATTTCTCCAAAGAAGACATCCAGATGGCCAACAGACACATGAAAAAAATGCTCAATATCACTCATCATGAGAGAAATGCAAATCAAAACTACAATAAGATATCACACCTGTCAGCATGGCTAAAATTAACAACATAAGAAACAACAGGTGTTGGCAAGGATGTGGAGAAAGTGGAACCTTCTTGCACTATTGGTGGGAATGCAGATTGGTGTGGCTACTCTGGAGAACAGTATGGAGGTTCCTCACAAAGTTAAAAATAGAACTACCCTATGATCTAACAATTGCACTACTAGGTATTCACTCCAAGGATACAAAAATACAGATTTGAAGGGGTACATGCACCCCAATGTTTACAGCAGCACTATCAAAAACAGCCAAACTATGGAGAGAGCCCAAATGTCCATCAACTGATGAATGGATAAAGAAGATGTGGAATGGAATGGTCCTGGGAAATGGAATATTACTCAGCCATCAAAAAGAATGAAACCCTGCCATTTGCAACGACATGGATGGAGCTAGAGTGTATTATGCTAAGTGAAATAAGTCAGTCAGAGAAGGACAAATATCATATGGTCTCACTCATATGTAGAATTTCAGAAAGAAAACAGATGAACATATGGGAAGGGGGAAAAGAAAAAGAGACAGGGAAACAAGCCATAAGTGACTCTTAAAGACAGAGAACAAACTGAGGGTTGATGGAGGGATGTGGGTGGGGGATGGGGGATGGGTATTAAAGAGGGCACTTGCTGTGAGGAGCACTGTGTGTTGTATGTAAGTGATGAATCACTGAATTCGACTCCAGAAACCAGTATTGCACTATATGCTAATAAAATTTAAATTAAAAAAATGGTCACTTTCCACACAGAAAAAAAACCAAAACCAAATTGTAAAAAAAAAAAAAAAAAACGTGCGCGCGCGCGCACACACACACACACACACACAGAGGAATATTACTCAGCCATCAAAAAGAATGGAATCTTGGACGCCTGGGTGGAATCTTGGACGCCTGGGTGGCTCAGTCGGTTAAGCGTCTGCCTTTGGCTCAGGTCATGATCCCAGGGTCCTGGGATCGAGTCCCACATCGGGCTCCTTGCTCAGCAAGGGGCCTGCTTCTCCCTTTGCCTGCCTCTGTGTCTCTCTCTCTGATAAATAAATAAAATCTTAAAAAAAAAAAATGGAATCTTGCCATTTGCAACAGCATGGATGGAGCTAGAGAATATTATGCTAACTGAAATAAGTCTGTCAGAGAAAGACACATGTCATATGATTTTATTCATATGTGGAATTTAAGAAACAAAACAAATGAGCAAAGGAAAAAAAAAAGAGAAAGACAAACCAAGAAACAGACTTTTAAATATAGAGAACAAACTGATAGTTACCACAGGGGAGGTGGGTAGGGGGGATAAGGTGGGTGGGGGATGGGTGAAATAGTTGATGGGGATTAAAGAGTACACTTATCATGGTGAGCACTGAGTAATATACAGAATTGCTGGACCATTATTGTACACCTGAAGTTAATGTAACACTCTATGTTAAGTATACTGGAATTAAAACTAATAATAAATAAACATAAATATATATTTATACACATATAAATATATAAACAAGTAAATAAAAAAAATTAGTGTCCTAGTACAATCAATTGCATGCAATAGCCAAAATTTATTTAACAACTTCATTATTAATAAACTTTTGCAGGAACTTTCTATCTTTCTTTCTTTCTTTCTGCTGTTATAGACAACAGCAAACAATGTACAGTTTTGGCATAATTCTGTCTGCATATTTCTTTAGGGTAAATTCCTAGCAGTGGAACTGCTGGATCAAAACGAAGGTAAAAAATTATTGAGGAAGGTTGTATCATTTTCCTAATTCATCAACCATATATGAGAGTGACCATTAGCCAAGAATAACAAGCATTATTCTTTTAAAATATAATACATAAACAGTATATAATTGCTGCTTTAATATGTAATTCTTAGAGAACATGGGAGGCAGAACTTTTATATTTTTAGCTTTCATATTTCATCTTTTATAAATTACTCTTTGTGTCATTTGTCCACCTTTCTACCATTTTGCCTTTTATTGATTTTAAGAATTCTTTATTACAAAGTATATTGTGCAGGAAAGGATTAATTGAATGGGTCTGGGTGGTCCAAACTCTGCACATTTTAAGGAAAGGTTTTAGCCTGGTGTGGTTCCTGAGAGATAACCTATATAATGCCTTGCAACATCCTGCCTGTTAAGAGTGTCTCTGTTAACGACAGATGTTGGCGGGGATGCGGAGAAAGGGGAACCCTCCTACACTGTTGGTGGGAATGCAAGCTGGTGCAGCCACTCTGGAAAACAGTATGGAGGTTCCTCAAAAAGTTGAAAATAGAGCTACCCTACGATCCAGCAATTGCACTACTGGGTATTTACCCCAAAGATACAAATGTAGGGATCCGAAGGCGTACGTGCACCCTGATGTTTATAGCAGCAATGTCCACAATAGCCAAACTATGGAAAGAGCCAAGATGTCCATCGACAGATGAATGGATAAAGAAGATGTGGTATATATATTCAATGGAATATTATGCAGCCATCAAAAGGAATGAGATCTTGCCATTTGCAATGACGTGGATGGAACTGCAGGGTGTTATGCTGAGCGAAATAAGTCAATCAGAGAAAGACATGTATCATATGACCTCACTGATATGAGGAATTCTTAATTTCAGGAAACAAACTGAGGGTTGCTGGAGTGGGGGGTGGGGTGGGAGGGATGGGGTGGCTGGGTGATAGACACTGGGGAGGGTATGTGCTATGGTGAGCACTGTGAATTGTGCAAGACTGTTGAATCACAGATCTGTACCTCTGAAACAAATAATGCAATATATGTTAAGGAAAAAAAAAAAAGAAGCAGATAGCAGGAGGGGAAGAATGAAGGGGGGAAATCGGAGGGGGAGATGAACCATGAGAGACGATGGACTCTGAAAAACAAACTGAGGGTTCTAGGGAGGATGGGTTAGCCTGGTGATAGGTATTAAAGAGGGCACGTTCTGCATGGAGCACTGGGTGTTATGCACAAACAATGAATCATGGAACACTACGTCTAAAACTAATGATGTAATAATGTATGGGGATTAACATAACAATAAAAAATTAAAAAAAAAAAAGAAGTGCAAATAAAACCACAGTAATGATGCTACTATAAAAAAAAAGTGTCTGTTTACCTAAGGCTTTGTCAGGTCAGAAAGTTTTTGCTAAAATAGGATTTATGGTGGGATTCTTGGGCCATGTGGTATCTCTGGAGGGACTGGAGACTGAAGGTCGATAACACAGCCGGTCAGCTATGCCTACATGACCAACGTCCAATAAATACTCTGGATGCCAAAGTTTGGATGAGATTCCCTGGTTGGCAATACTGCAAATGTGTTATTACACATCACTTCTAGGAGAATTAAACACTATCTGCATGAGTCTTATTGAGAGAAGACAACTGGAAGCTTTGTACCTGGTCTCTCCTGGACTCTGCTCTCCTGCTTTTTTTGTTGTTGTTGCTAATTTTAATCTGTATCTTTTCACTGTAATACTCATGCTACTCTAAGTATAACAATTTTGCTGAGTTCTGAGTCCTTTTAGCAAATCACTGAACCTGAGGGTGGTCTTGGGGACCCCTGAACACAGACAGTAAAGAGCAACTCCCTTGTGATAACATAAATAACAGATGTAGTCTCTATGTTATCATTTGTCTTTTATTCTTTGCTGCTTTAAAAAAAAAAAAGTTAATTTAAAAATTTTCTACATCATAAAATGTTTTTCTCCCCTGTGTAGGTCCTAAGTGTGGGTGAGGGTTTTTTTTTTAATTTTATTATGTTATGTTAATCACCATACATTACATCGTTAGTTTTTGACGTAGTGTTCTATGATTCATTGTTTGTGTATAACTCCCAGTGCTCCATTCAGTACGTGCCCTCTTTAATACCCATCATCAGGCTAACCTAACCCCCCACCCCCCTCCCCTCTAGAACCCTCAGTTTGTTTTTCAGAGTCCATAGTCTCTCATGGTTCATCTCCCCCTCCCATTTCCCCCCTTCATTTTTCCCTGTTTTGTTTTTTCCTTATACAAGTTATACATGTTCAGAAGTTTTTTACACATTCTACATGAAAACAAAAGCACATAAAATTTGGGAGTATATGAGTAAGACTGGGTGACCTTCAACCCCTCTCCTATTCTACTTCCCTCCCTGGAAGTAATTCACTGTCAGTCATTTGGTATACATCCTTTTTTGGGTATTTATGAACATATATAATATAATCACATCCCTACTTAATGTAACTCACACCATACGCTGTGCCACTGTTCTGCAGCAGCCTTTATTCCCTAAATGTCTTAGAGATCTTTCCTTGTTTGTTAACTTCAAAATAAACTACCTTATTCTATTTTATAGCAGTATAGTATTCTACTGTATGGATCTATCATAATATATTTAACCATATCCCTAGTGAACATTTAAGCTGTACTCATTTCTCACAATTGCAAATAATATTGTAATAAACATCTTTTTACATACCTCCTTATGTACCTGTGCAAGTATTTCTGCAAGACTGATTTCAGAATGAAATTTCTTTCTTTTTTTTTTTTTTAATTTCTGAGCCAGAGTGAGCTCATTTAACATTTTGGTAGGTATTGTCAAATTGCCATTCAAAGTGTCTTCCTCAGTCTTACAATTGGTGCCCTTCCCTGGGCACTTTCCTCAACACCCTGTATCATCATTATTTTTATATGTTGCCAGGCTACTGTGTGAAAGATATCTTTGTCTTCATTTGCATTCTATGGTTACTTATGAGGTTAAGCATTAAAAAAATTTGTGTGTGTGTTTTGGTTACCTGTATTTCTTCTAAAAATTGCCTATGTGTATCCTTTGCCTATTTTTTTTTTTCTTTGCTATTAACAGAGGCTCTTTACATATTATGGCCATTAATCCTTTGTCTCTTACACATGTTGTAAATATTTTCATGTGTCTTGTTTTTAGCCCTTTGTTCTTTTTGAATACAGAAATTAAAAATTTTGACATAATCAAATTAATGAATTTTTCCCAGAAGGTTTTGGGCCAGGTTTAGGTAGTTTGGTATGGCTACAGCATGATGTGCAAGGGTGGAAAGCAAAACAGTATGCAATATTAAGATCATAAAGGGCTTGGAGGGCACTTCTAAGGAAGTCGACTATTATCCTGATGGCAACAGGGAAACGTAAGTTTTCAACAACACAGTGACTTTCAACAAACATTCCTCATTTAATAATTATCTACTGAGCACCTACTAAGTACCATGATCAAATCTGTCTCTTAGAGAATTATAATTTTTGTACCTTTACATTTTTCACAATTTCAAACACATCAAAAGAAACAGACCATTATGTCAAAGGACATAATTAAGGGAGATTTGCTCTGTCACATATTCAAACGTATTTTTAATTAAAACAAAATGGTATCAGTGCAGAAACTGTCAGATCAGTGAAAGAAACTGTCTGGAAACAGATCAGGGTTTGCAGAATATACACGCCTTCAGAATATAATAAAAGTGTCATTTCAATTCAGTGGGAAAATGATTCAATATCTAACGGCAGGACAAGTGGGAAAAGGCATATTCCTATCTAACAACTTACAACAAAATTAATACCCAACAAAATACAGGTAGAAATGTAAAAAAGATATTAAAAAATTCTTTAAAAGCAGTAGAAAAAAATAAAGGTGAATGTTTTAATGATCTTGAGATGGGGAAAAACTTTCCAAAAACGATACCCACCCTTGCCCATACAAAAATCAATTGCAGAAGATACCAGAGGAGAATACGTTTATAATCTTGGGATGGGGAGGCCTTTCTACCAGAGAAGGGGTGCGGGTCTCGGGGAAGGCTGAGGGCGCTGCTGGGGGACTCCGGGTCGAACGCGGGCGGCGACCGCGACCCGGGCACCCTCGGGCCGCCGCCAGCCCTTCCCCCTCGCCAGCCTCCCGGCCCGCGGCGCGCCGCACTCACCAGCCTCCACAGACAAAGGGCGCTCTGGGCGGCTCCGCCCCCTCACGCCGCCGCCGCCGCCGCCGCCGCCGGGCCCGACCTAGGCGGGACAGGGTGATGAGGGACCTACTGCCTGAGCCAATGACGCCCAGCGGCTGGGTCCCTGGGGCTGGACCAGCCGCCCGTGCCAGTCGGGATCTGACGGAAGTTTTCCAGCGATGGCGACCGCGCCGCGCTGGCTTAGGCTCCCCGATACGCATGCGCCAGCGGCGACCTAGGCGGACCGCTTCCCACATGCTGGACTCGGAACTCCCACACGCTCGCTGGTCGGCTTTCACTGGAGCGGCGCTCACCCGGGAGGCTTGGACCTCCGGCCCAGCCCTAGCAGAATTTGGCTTACGGGAGGCGGGGGTGGGGGGTGGGGCGGGGAAGGGATGGGGGGCGAGTAGGGCCGAGGGCACTCTCGCAGTCCCTACCAATGAGGATATCGGACTGCTGGGTTCCCGGCCGGTGTAGCTGCTGCATCCGGAGAAGGCGACGCCAGAAGTCATCGCCCTTCTGAGTCCTGGAATACCCGTCCCCCGCCCCCCTTTTGTATTGAGAGACTCAAAATATAATGATAATGAATGAATACAGTTTTCTTGTTTGTAATACAGGTCTGATGAGAAGAATGAAATTCTTTTAATAGGTATAACATTTTGCTTAATTGGGATGCCACCTCCAAAATGGATCGCAATGGTTGATCTGTTAATGCTAGTCTATTTCATCCTTGAAAACTTTTTGAATAGATAGGTACTGTCAAATGCTGACATTCACAAGCCTATGATTTAAACTGAACATATTAATTGCTTGGATGGCATTTATAGAATCCCATAATTTTTTCCCTTTATATTTGCTTTTTAGCATGTCAAAAATGGCAGCTCCTCAACTACACAGTTAAATGGATTGCGAAATACAGAAATGTCCTTTGCACTTGCATAAAGCCTTTTTTAAATTAAATGAATATTCTAAGTAAAATAAAAATCTTTTAAAAAAATTAATTAAATGAATATTTGACAGAGAGAGAGCAGGAGACCACAAGCAGGGGGAGCAGCAGAGGGAGAGGGTGGAGCAGCAGAGGGAGAGGGAGAAGCAGCAGCCCCCCCCCCCCCAAGCAGGTAGCCAGATGTGGGACTCGATCCCAGGATCCTAGGATCATGACCTGAGCCAAGGCAGTCATTTAACTGACTGAGCCACCCAGGTGTCCCATGAAATTGAAGTTTAATCCCAGTATAGTTAAAATTAGTTTATATTACTTCCAGGTGTAAAATACAGTGATTCAACAATTCCATATATTGCTCAGTGCTTATCGCGATAAGTGTATTCATATCCTCTTCACGTATTTCACCCATCCACCCACTCACCTCCCATCTGGTAACCATCAGTTTCTTATCTAGACTTAAGAGTCTGTTTCTTGGTTTGTTTCCCCCCCCCACCCCACCTTTGCTTGTTTGTTTCTTAAATTACACATATGAGTGGCTCTTTCCATAGTTTGGCTATTGTGGACATTGCTGATATAAACATTGGGGTGCACATACCCCTTTGGATCACTACATTTGTATCTTTGGGGTAAATACTCAGTAGTGCAATTGCTAGGTCATAGGGTAGCTCTATTTTCAACTTTTTGAGTAACCTCCATACTGTTTTCCAGAGCGGCTGCACCAGCTTGCATTCCCACCAACAGTGTAGGAGGGTTCCCCTTTCTTCACATCCTCGCCAACATCTGTCATTTCCTGACTGATTAATTTTAGCCATCCTGACTGGTGTGAGGTGGTATCTCATTGAGGTTTTGATTTGGATTTTCCTGATGCCGAGTGATATTCAGCACTTTTTCATGTGTCTGTTGGCCATTTGGATGTCTTCTTTGGAAAAATGTCTGTTCATGTCTTCTGCCCATTTCTTGATTGGATTATTTGTTCTTTGGGTATTGAGTTTGATAAATTCTTTATAGATTTTGGATACTAGCCCTTTATCTGATATGTCATTTTTTAAAATTTTATTTTATTTTGTTATGTTAGTCACCATACAGTACATCATCAGTTTTTGATGTAGTGTTCCATGATTCATTGTTTTCGTATAACACCCAATACTCCATGCAATACGTGCCCTCCTTAATACCCATCACCAGGCTAACTCATCCCTCCACCGCCCCCAAAACCCTCAGTTTTTTTCTCGGAGTCCATAGTCTCTCATGGTTTGTCTCCCCCTCCGATTCCCCCCCCCTTCATTTTTCCCTTCTTTCTCCTAATGTCCTCCGTGCTATTCCTTATGTTCCACAAATAAGTGAAACCATATGATAATTGACTTTTTCTGCTTGACTTATTGCACTTAGCATAATCTCCTCCAGTCCCATCCATGTTGATGTAAAAGCTGGGTATTCATCCTTTCTGATGACTCAGTAATATTCCATTGTATATATGGACCACATCTTCTTTATCCATTCATCTGTTGAAGGGCATCTCGGCTCTTTCCACAGTTTGGCTATTGAGGACGTTGCTGCTATGAACATTGGGGTGCATATGGCCCTTCTTTTCACTACATCTGTGTCTTTGGGGTAAATACCCAGGAGTGCAGTTGCTGGATCATAGGGTAGCTCTATATTTAAATTTTTGAGGCAGCTCCACACTGTTTTCCAAAGTGGCTGTACCAACTTGCATTCCCACCAACAGTGTAAAAGGGTTCCCCTTTCTCCACAACCTCTCCAACATTTGTTGTTTCTTGCCTTGTCCATTTTTGCCATTCTAACTGGTGTAAGGTGGTATTTCAATGTGGTTTTGATTTGAATTTGCAAATATTTTCTCCCATTCTGTCAGTTGTCTTTTGGTTTTGTTGGCTGTTTCCTTTGCTGTGCAAAAGCTTCTTATCTTGATGAAGTCCAATAGTTCATTTTTACCCTTGCTTCCCTCCCATTTGGCGATGTTTCTAGGAAGAAGTTGCTGTGGCTGAGGTCGAAGAGGTTGCTGCCTGTGTTCTCCTCAAGGATTTTGATGGATTCCTGTCTCACATTTAGGTCTTTCATCCATTTTGAGTTTATTTTTGTGTGTGGTGTAAGGAAATGGTCCAGTTTCATTCTTCTGCATGTGGCTGTCTAATTTTCCCAGCATCATTTGTTGAAGAGACTGTCTTTTTTCCATTAAACATTCTTTCCTGCTTTGTCGAAGATTACTTGACCATAGAGTTGAGGGTCCATTTTTGGGCTCTCTTTCTGTTCCATTGATCTATGTGTCTGTTTTTGTACCAGTACTATACTGTCTTGATGATTAAAGCTTTGTAATAGAGCTTGAAGTCTGGAATTGTGATGCCACCAGCTTTGCTTTTCTTTTTCAACAATCCCCTGGCTATTCAGGGTCTTTTCTGGTTCCATACAAATTTTAGGATTATTTGTTCCATTTCTTTGAAAAAAGTTGATGGTATTTTGATAGGGATTGCATTAAATGTGTAGATTGCTCTAGGTAGCATAGACATTTTAATAATGTTTATTCTTCTGATCCATGAGCTTGGAATGTTTTTCCATTTCTTGTGTCTTCCTCAATTTCTTTCATGAGTATTCTATAGTTTTCTGAGTACAGATCCTTTGCTGCTTTGGTTAGATTTATTCCTAGGATACAACTGTAAATGGGATTGACTCCTTAATTTCTCATTCTTCTGTCTTGTTGTTAGTGTATAGAAATGCCACTGATTTCTGTGGATTGATTTTATATCCTGCCACTTGACTGAATTCCTGTATGAGTTCTAGCAGTTTTGGGGTGGAGTCTTTTGGGTTTTCCACATAAAGTATCATATCATCTGCAAAGAGTGAGAGTTTGACTTCTTCTTTGCCAATTAGGATGCCTTATATTTCTTTTTGTTGTCTGATTGCTGAGGCTGGGACTTCTAGTACTATGTTGAATAGCAGTGGTGATAGTGGACATCCCTGCCATGTTCCTGACCTTAGGGGAAAGGCTCTCGGTTTTTCCCCATTGAGAATGATATTCGCTGTGGGTTTTTCATAAATGGCGCTTATGATATTGAGGTATGTACCCTCTATCCCTACACTGTGAAGAGTTTTAACCAAGACAGGATGTTGTACTTTGTCAAATGCTTTTTCTGCATCTATTGAGAGGATCATACGGTTCTTGTTCTTTCTTTTATTAATGTATTGTATCACATTAATTGAATGCAAATTTTGAACCAACCTTGCAGCCCAGGAATAAGTCCCACTTGATGGTGGTGAATAATCCTTTTAATGTACTGTTAGATCCTATTGGCTAGTATTTCGGTGAGAATTTTTGCGTCCATGTTCATCAGGGATATTGGTCTATAATTCTCCTTTTTTGATAGGGTCTTTGTCTGGTTTGGGGATCAAGGTAATACTGTCCTCATAAAATGAGTTTGGAAGTTTTCCTTCCATTTCTATTTTTTGGAACAGTTTCAGAAGAATAGGTATTAATTCTTCTTGAAATATTTGGTAAAATTCCCCTGGGAAGCCGTCTGGCCCTGGGCTCTTGTTTTTTAGGACATTTTTGATTACTGCTTCAATTTCCTTAGTGGTTATAGGTCTGTTCAGGTTTTCTATTTCTTCCTGGTACAGTTTGGGTAGTTTAGATGTCTCTAGGAAAGCATCCATTTCTTCCAGATTGTCTAATTTGCTGGCATATAGTTGCTCATAATACGTTCTTAAAATTGTTTGTATTTCTTTGGTGTTGGTTGTGATCTCTCCTCTTTCATTCGTGATTTTATTTATTTCAGTCCTTACTCTCTTCTTTTTGCTAAGTCTGGCGAGGGGTTTATCAATCTTATCAATTCTTTCAAAGAACAGGCTCTTAGTTTTGTTATCTGTTCTACTGTTCTTTTGGTTTCTATTTCATTGATTTCTGCTCTGATCTTTATTATTTCTCTTCTCCTGCAGGGTTTAGGCTTTATTTACTGCTCTTTCTCCAGCTCCTTTAGGTGTAGGGTTAGGTTGTGTTTTTCAGACCTTCCTTGTTTCTTGAGAAAGGCTTGTATTGCTATATACTTTCCTCTTAGGACTGCCTTTGCTGTATCCCAAAGGTTTTGAACAGTTGTGTTTTCATTTTCATTTGACTCCATGAATTTTTTAAAATTCTTCTTTCCTTGTTGACTCATTCATTCTTTAGTAGGATGCTCTTTGGCCTCCATGTATTTGAGTTCTTTCCAACTTTCCTCTTGTGACTGAGTTCTAGTTTCAAGGCATTGTGGTCTGAAAATATGCAGGGAATGATCCCAGTCTTCTGGTACTGGTTGAGACCTGATTTATGACCCAGGATGTGATCTATTCTGGAGAACGTTCCATGTGCACTAGAGAAGAATATGTATTTTGTTGCTTTGGGATGGAATGTTCTGAATATGTCTGTGAAGTCCATCTGATCCAGTGTGTCATTTAAAGCCCTTATTTCCTTGTTGATCTTTTGCTTAGATGATCTGTCCATTTCAGTGAGGGAGGTGTTAAAATGCCCTATTATTATTGTGTTATTATTGATGTGTTTCTTTGATTTTGTTATTAATTGGCTTATGTAATTGGCTGCTACCATGTTAGGGGCATAGATATTTACAATTGTTGGATATTCTTGTTGGATAGACCCTTTAAGTAGGATATAGTGTCCTTCCTCATCTCTTATTATAATCTTTGGTTTAAAATCTAATTTGTCTGATATAAGGATTGCCACCCCAGCTTTCTTTTGTTGTGCATTAGCATGATAAATGGTTTTCCACCCCCTCACTTCCAATCTGAGGGTGTCTTTGGGTCTAAAATGAGTCTCTTGCAGACAGCATATCTATAGGTCTTGTTTTTTTATCCAATCTGATAGCCTGTGTCTTTTGATTGGGGCATTTAGCCCATTTACATTCAGGATAACTATTGAAAGATAGGAATTTAGTGCCATTATATTGCCTGTAAGGTGACTGTTACTGTATATTGCCCATGTTCCTTTCTGGTCTATGTTACTTTTGGGCTCTCTCTTTGCTTAGAGGACCCCTTTCAATATTTCTTGTTGGGCTGGTTTGGTGTTTGCAAATTCTTTTAGTTTTTGTTTGTCCTGGAAGCTTTTTAATCTCTCCTTCTATTTTCAATGACAGCCTAGCTGGATATAGTATCCTGGCTGCATATTTTTCTCCTTTAGTGTCCTGAATATATCATGCCAGTCCTTTCTGGCCTGCCAGGTCTCCGTGGATAGCTCTGCTGCCAATCTAATGTTTTTACTATTGTAGGTTACAGACCTCTTTTCCCAAGCTGCTTTCAGGATTCTCTCTTTGTCTCTGAGACTTGTAAGTTTTACTATTAGATGTTGGGGTGTTGACCTATTTTTATTGACTTTGAGGGGGGTTCTCTGTGCCTCCTGGATTTTGATGACTGTTTCCTTCCCCAAATTATGGAAGTTCTCTGCTATAATTTGCTCCAGTATACCTTCTGCCCCACTCTCTCTTTCTTCCTCCTCTGGGATCCAAATTATTCTACTATTGTTTCATCTTATGGTCTCCCTTATCTCTCGAATTCTCCCCTTGTGATCCAGTCATTGCTTCTTTCTCTTTTTCTCATCTTCTTTATTTTCCATCATTTGGTCTTCTATATCACTAATTCTCTCTTCTGCCTCACTTATCCTAGCAGTTAGAGCCTCCATTTTTATTGCACCTCATTAATAGCCTTTTTGATTTTGACTTGGTTAGATTTTATTTCTCGAGAAAGGGGTTCTCTAGTATCTTTTTCAAGCCCAGCTAGTATCTTTTTAATCGTTATTCTGAACTCTAGTTCCGACATCTTACTAGTGTCCATGTTGATTAGGTCCCTGGCAGTTGGTACTGCCTCTTGGTCTTTTTTTTTTGAGGTGAGTTTTTCCATCTTGTCATTTTGTCCAGAGAATAGATGAATGAGAGAACAAAATGCTAAAAGGGTAACAACAACCCCAGAAAAAATACACTAATCAAAAGGGACCCGAATCCAGGGGGAAAAGAAAGAGAAAGGAAGAAAAAAAAAAAAGAATATGATCAGGCTGGTGAATAGATCAGTGAAACACACTAAATTTTGGGTGTATTTTGGACTGTTAGAAGAAACTGCCTCCCAAAATTTTAAAGAAAGAAAAACTTACATATATACACACAAAATAAGTTTAAATACAATGAAGGGGTAGGATGTGACTGTAAAGATGCTAATTAAAAAAGATTTTTAAAAAGGAATTGATAAGGTAAGATGTTGGTTGAAAAAGGAAAGAAGAAAAATTTTAAAAAAGAAATAGAAAAAGAAAAAGTAAAATTAAAAAATTAACTTTGAAAGACTAAAGAATCGGGGCGCCTGGGTGGCTCAGTTGGTTAAGCGACTGCCTTCAGCTCAGGTCATGATCCTGGAGTCCCGGGATCGAGTCCCACATCGGGCTCCCTGCTCAGCAGGGGGTCTGCTTCTCCCTCTGCCTTCTTCCCTCTCGTGCTCTCTGTCTCTCATTCTCTCTCTCTCAAAAAAATAAATAAAATCTTTAAAAAAAAAAAAAAAAAAAAAAAAGAAAGACTAAAGAATCATGGGGAAAAAGCCATGAATTCTATGTGCTGTACTCCCCTAGCGCTGGATTTTTGTCATTCACATTGATTGGCAAAGTTCGTCTTTACTGGCTGTTCTTGCTGATCTTCTCAGGGAGGGGCCTATTGCAGTCATTCTCAAATGTCTTTGCTGGAGACAGAATTGCCCCGCCCTTGCCAGGGGCCAGGCTAAGTAATCTGCTTGGGTTTGCTCTCGGGAGCTTTTGTTCCCTGAAGGCTCTCCCTACAGCTTTGGAAGACGAGAATGAAAATGGCAGCCTCCCAATCTCCGTCCCAGAGGAGCCGAGAACTCAGGGTCCCACTCCTCAGGGAGCCCCAGGGAAAAAGTCAATCACTCCTGTCTCCCTGGTCTCCTGCCGCACTCCATGCTCACCCGGCCTGTGACCGAGCATTTCTGTCTCTGGCACCCGACCCCGTGTGGAGTCTCCAAACCCAGCAGATCCCTGCAGTGTGCTCCCATGCCACTCCTCCCGGGGGAGGAAGGTGAGTCTCCCCAGATCTGTTGCTTGTTGGGTCCATGCTGGAAGAGCAGTGGCCCGACTGTGCGGGGAGGGGGGGGTAATGGTTTACAGCAACTCTGAGCTGAGAGCCCACTCCTTGGCTCTGTCTTTGCAGCCAGCTTCCCCGCTCCGATACCTGGGAACTCTGCTGCACTCAGGCACCCCCCGGTCTTCCTGTGACCCCCAGGGTCCTGAGAACACACTGTCCCATGAGAGTTCTACCCCCCACTTGGCCACTGGAGCGACATCCCTCAGTGGAGCAGACTTCTTAAAGTTCCAATTTTGTGCTCTGCTGCTCTGTCACTTGCCGGTAGCTGGCTGACAGAGGCTCCCTCCCCCCACCATCTATCTTCCCAAATATGCCTCCGATTCACTTCTCCGCACATCCTACCTTCCAGAGAGTGGTTGTTTTTCTGTTCAGAGAGTTGCTGCTATTCTTTTCTTTGATCTCCTGTTGAGTTCATAGGTGGTCAGAATTGTTTGATACCTATCTAGCTGAATTCCTAGGACCAGACGAAATTTAGGTCTCCTACTCCTCTGCCATCTTGCTGAGCTGTCTGCCTCAACTAAACTGAATTTAAATGAACAACTTAAAAAAGGAAGAAACTATTAGATGTTGGGGTGTTGACCTTTTTTTTTGACACATGCTACAACATGGATGAACCTTGAAGATATTAGGCTTAGTGAAATAATTCATTCACAAAAGAACAAATATATGATTCCACTTACATGGGATACCTAGAGTATCCAAATTATGACATTCACAGTAAGTACAAAGATTGCCAGGGGCTGGGGTGGTGTGAAGGGGATGGCCAGTTGCTCTTTAATGAGTATAGTCAGTTTGAGAATAGGAAGAGTTCTGGAGATGAAAGGTGGTGATGACTACACAACAATGTGAATTTATTTAATACCACTGAACTTAATATGGTAAATTTTACGTAATAAGGTGACTATATTCTAACTTAATATAAAAAAGCAAAAAATTAAAAGATAACTCAATTACCATATCTGCTTCTACATTCAATCATTTGAAATATGTTATCTTGGTTGATGTTTCTGAAGAAAATCTGGTTTCATATAGATATGTAGTTGGAGAAAAGGAATCCTTAAGTAGTTTTCTCACATAATTGTTAATGTTTTTTTTTGATATGCCACTAAATGTGACAAGATAAGTTGCAATGTAGAATCTGAAACCACATTAAAGAACTTTTTGTTTTATTACATTAAAATCTGTTGTTCTATCTCACTCTCCAAATATATCTTGAACTCACATATAACTTTGTAATATAATGCATTGGTCATTTGGAAAATATCTGTTCACATGTTGTAGTATGTGTTTCTTGGCTGAGGGTGATTTTACCCTTTGGGAAATATTTGGCAATATCTGGAAATATGTTGGGTTGTCACACTCAAGTCTTGCTACTGTCATCTACTAAGTAGAGGCCAGAGATTCCACTAAACATCTTTTTTTTAAATTTTATTTTACTTTGTTATGTTATGTTAGTCACCATACAATACCTCATTAGTTTTTGATGTAGTGATCCACAATTCATTGTTTTCCTATAACACCCAGTGCTCCATGCAGTACATGCCCTCCTTAATACCCATCACTGGGCTAATTCATCCCCCCATCCCCCTCCCCTCTAAAACCCTCAGTTTGTTTCTCAAAGTCCATAGTCTCATGGTTCGTCTCTCCCTCCGATTTACCCCCCTTCATTTTTCCCTTCCTTCTTCTAATGTCCTCCATGCTATTCCTTATGTTCCACAAATAAGTGAAACCATATGATAATTGACTTTCTCTGCTTGACTTATTTCACTTAGCATAATCTCCTCCAGTCCCATCCATGTTGATGTAAAAGTTGGGTATTCAGCCTTTCTGATGGCTGAGTAATATTCCATTGTATATGTGGAACACATCTTCTTTATCCATTCATCTGTTGAAGGGCATCTCAGCTCTTTCCACAGTTTGGCTATTGCAGACATTGTTGCTATGAACATTGTGGTGCATATGGCCCTTCTTTTCACTACGTCTGTGTCTTTGGGGTAAATACCAGTAGTACAATTGCTGGGTCATAGGGTAGCTCTATTTTTAATTTTTTGTGGAACCTCCATACTGTTTTCCACAGTGGCTGTGCCAACTTGCATTCCCACCAACAGTGTAAGAGGGTTCCCCTTTCTCCATAACATCTCCAACATTTGTTGTTTCTTGCCTTGTCCATTTTGCCATTCTAACTGGTGTAAGGTGGTATGTCAATGTGGTTTTAATTTGAATTTCCCTGATGGCTAATGATGATGAACATTTTTTCATGTGTCTGTTAGCCATATGTATGTCTTCTTTGGAGAAGTGTCTGTTCATGTCTTCTGCCCATTTTTTGACTTGATTATCTGTTTTTTGGGTGTTGGGTGTTGATCTTGGATACCAGCCCTTTATCGGTAGTGTCATTTACAAATATCTTCTCCCATTCTGTGGGTTTCCTCCTTGTTTTGTTGACTGTTTCCTTTGTTGTGCAGAAGCTTTTTATCTTGATGAAGTCCCAAAAGTTCATTTTTGCTTTTGTTTCACTAGTCTTTGGGGACATGTCTTGAAAGAAGTTGCTGTGGCTGATGTCAAAGAGGTTACTGCCTATGTTCTCCTCTAGGATTTTGATGGATTCCTGTCTCACATTGAGGTCTTTCATCCATTTTGAGTTTATCTTTGTGTATGGTGTAAGAGAATGTTCGAGTTTCATTCTTCTGTATATAGCTGTCCAATTTTCCCAGCACCATTTATTGAAGATGGTCTTGTGCTCGCTTTGGCAGCACATATATTGAAGATGGTCTTTTTCCATTGCATATTTTTTCCTGCTTTGTCGAAGATTATTTGACCATAGACTTGAGGGTCCATATCTGGGCTCTCTCTTCTGTTCCATTGGTCTATATGTCTGTTTTTGTGCCAGTACCATGCTGTCTTGATGATCACTGCTTTGTAATATAGCTTGAAATCAGGCAACGTGATGCCCCCAGCTTTCTTTTTCTTTTTCAACATTTCTTTGGTGATTCGGGGTCTTTTCTGATTCCATACAAATTTTAGGATTGTTTGTTCCAGCACTTTGAAAAATGTCATTGGAATTTTGATCAGGATGGCATTGAAGGTATAGATTGCTCTGGGTAGCATAGACATTTTAACAATGTTTATTCTTCCAATCCATGAGCATGGAATGTTTTTCCATCTTTTTGTGTCTTCAATTTCTTTCATGAGTGTTCTGTAGTTCCTAGAGTATAGATCCTTTACCTCTTTGGTTAGGTTTATTCCAAGGTATCTTATGGTTTTTGGTGCTATTGTAAATGGAATCAATTCTCTAATTTCTCTTTCTATAGTTGCATTGTTAGTGTATAAGAAAGCAACAGATTTGTGTGCTTTGATTTTGTATCCTGCCACATTACTGAATTGCTGTATGAGTTCTAGTAATTTGGGGGTGGAGTCTTTTGGATTTTCCACATAAAGTATCATGTCATCTTTGAAGAGAGTGAGTTTGACTTCTTCTTTGCCAATTTGAATACCTTTTATTTCTTTTTGTTGTCTGATTGCTGTTGCTAGGACTTCTAGTACTATGTTGAACAATAAGAGATGGCACTAAACATCTTACAGTGCCTTCATAACAAATAAGTATACAGCCTTGAATGTCAGTAGTTGGGAAACCTAGTGTATTTAATGCTGACATACTTCATTATACAATATCAAAATTTTACATGTGTTAATATTACCACTAATCTTTTAGGGATAATTTGTAAGCATTAGGAATCTGTCAGGATCATGATGGTGGATATGAGTTCTCTAAAAACTTTAAGAGTCAAATTTTACCATTTGCAACATATATTTCCAGTTATTTTCCTTCATGTTACAAAGCACATTTTATTCATTTTCAAGAAACTGTCCTAGAAATAATAAAGCCTGAAAACTAATGTTGTCAGTTATTTTTTCAATGGAAATTGGTGTTCCTTGACAAAAGGAGTTATTATTTCTCAGAACCATAACTTGTTTTACCTAAGACATCCATCACACTTGCATAGTATAAATATTTAAAGGTACTCACCTTCTTTTTCTTTTTGCATGAATGTGTGAAGTGACTAACACGAGGGCTAATAATACAATTTGGTGCCACTGCCTTTATAAAGTAGCAGCAGTTTTACCTACCATTGCTTTTGAATCATCAGTGCAAAAGTCAACACATTGGAAAAAACAAACACCTTCATATTAGAAAAAAATTGACCTTATGGATTCCCTGAAAGAGTGTCAGTGGTCTCCAGAGTCCTAGGGACCATACTTTGAGAATTTTGCTCACGACTTACGTGACATAAGTAAACTCCAATTTGTTTAAGGCACAGTTAATTAGGTTTTAAAATACAAGATAACTTGTATCTCCAGTTTTCAAGCCATCTCGTACAGGCTTGCCAAAAGTCAGCAGTTAGAGATGCTTTTTTTCTGAAAATATTTTTCTCTTTTTTACAGCTTTCTTAAGATGTGACTGACAAATGAAATTATTTGTATTTAAGGTACACAATGTAATGTTTTGATATACATATACATTGTGAAATAATTATCCTAATAAAGCTACCATTACCTCACATAGTTACCATTGTGTGTGTGGGGGTGTGGGGGAAGAACACAAGATCTACTCTTTTAGCAAATTTCAAGTGTGCAATACAGTATTATTAACTATAGTCACCATGGTATATAGATCTCCAGAACTTTTTCATCTGTTTAACTAAAACTTGAAACTCTTGAATTATAGTAACATTTCAAATTCTGAGAGGATAGGTAGAAAAACTTAAGAAACAATTCTTTTTTAGTGGTTTAGATGTTTATTGTTAATTGCAATTAAAGGCTGGAAATACCCATCACTAAGTTCTGCTAAATAGTATAGAACCTTCATATATACTGGACTAGAGTAAACCATACCATAAAACAGAACACTATCTGTATTAGAGGACACTATTTTCTAGAAAGGAAAAAATGAGGTCAATATATACAAAAAAGAGGAATAATCCTCAGGATGTATCAAGTGAAGAAACCATGATACAGAGCCATTCTTTGATTCTGTTTGCTTTCTTTTTGCTATACTTGTATATAATATTTCCTTTTAAATCATGCCTCATATTCTCATATCTTTGTGCTGTACTCAAAAGTAGGGTAACATGTCCTTCTCAGGCAGTTCTGCTTAGAAATCAGCACAACATGCTCTTTTGTACCTCGCCTCCCTTGTTCCACAGTGTTGCAAACACAGTGAATATTTGGTTCATAACTGGGGACAATAGAAAGAACACCAGCTTTGGATCAGTTCAGACCTGTGTCTGCTGCATAATTGATATCTTGGGCAAGTAAGTTACTTGAATTTTTCTGAATCTGAATTTTCTCACTTGGCATATGGCAAAAAAATATGTATATATCTATCTACTATGAGGATTAAAGGAGCTGAAGCACATAAGCTCTCAGCACAATGCTAGGTGCATAATAAGAGCATCATAAATGACAATTATTATTAATTTGGTTCAATGTCTGAGGGATTTGTTTAGATTTTATAAGCTCTTTCCCAATCCTCCTTGAATAAGTACACTGTAACACCCTAGTCTTCCCTGGTAAGCTACTCTAGAAAGTTAAGTAATTATGTGCTTTCCTGGTTCTTTTAAGCACTTTTTAAAAGCAAAATTAACCTATTTCACACCCACATAGTACTTTAAAGAAGAATGCTCTCTGTTGTCTTGATTTCAAGAGTTTACCTTTCTTTGGATGATTTTGCATGTTTCTGCTTAAATGTATCTCTGTACATTAAAAGTTAAATATTACATATTATTTATTATATAGGAACCTCTCTAGCAAAACAACCATAATTTAAAACATGTCAGTTGTGTGGACTGGAAGCCAAAATCTGGGATAATGTCCTATTAGACTCCCTTATTGATCTAAATTATATTATAGGAATATAGCCTTCTAAAGTAATTTTTAAAAGATTTTTATTTCTTCATTTTCAGCTCTTTTAGCCTGGCATGGCAGAAAAACCAATGTGTATGCCCACACAAATACCCCATGATGAAGATATAGTTGAGTATATCTTTCAAATAGAACTTTCCATTTTGTACTTTAATGAGATTGGGTAATTTTAAAATATTGACTCAGTAAAGGCTTATGTTTGTTATGTTTACACATTAATTAACTTTTATATTGATTGGAGTTAAATACTAATAATGGTTTAAATAACAATTCCCTGTTTCTTGAGTTTGCAGACCTTTTAGTAGTGCAAAAGAGTATTCCTATTTAACACCAAAGAATAACAAATTAAAACTCTAGGGCGCCTGGGTGGCTCAGTCGTTAAGCATCTGCCTTCGGCTCAGGTCATGATCCCGGGGTCCTGGGATCAAGCCCCGCATCAGGCTCTCTGCTCCACGGGAAGCCTGCTTCTTCCTCTCCCATTCACCCTGCTTGTGTTTCCTCTCTCGCTGTGTCTCTCTCTGTCAAAAAAAAAAAAAAATCTTTAAAAAAATAATAAAAAAAATTAAAACTCCAGGATTTCCCATTAGGTGAGAAGAATAGCATTATTTTGATGCATGTATTTGTGGAACTTTATGTGCTGATAATAACTTTTAAATGAAGTTATTTTAGGAAATGGTTGGGTGACTACTTGTTTATTTCTTTGCTCAGTGGGAGATTGAACCAAGTTTCATTTTAAGATGAGCATCTGTACTAGGGACAATATATAATAATTCACATAAAAATTTAACAAAAACAGTAGTATGCCTGAATGGGTGAAAACTCAGTTTTGAATTCTTTTTGAGCAGAATTTCAAATATATACACGAATATTGATCTATGTTAAATAGCGTTCATTTATGTCTTTTTGAAATTTAAATTCGGGATTCCTGGGTGGCTCAGTCTGTTAAGTGTCTGCCTTCGGCTCAGGTCATGATTCCAGAGTCCTGGAATCGAGTTCCGCATCTGGCTCCCTGCTCAGCAGCGAGCCTGCTTCTCCCTCTGCCTGCCGCTCCCCCTGCTTGTGTGCTCTCTGGCAACTAAATAAATAAAACCTTTTTAAAAAATTAAATTCAATTAGCCAAGGTATAGTACATTATTGGTTTTTGGTATAATGTTCAATGATTCATTATTTCAGGATAACACCCAGTGCTCATCATATCACATGCCCTCCTTAATGTCCATCACTCAGTTACCCCATCCCCCCGCCCACCTCCCTTTCCGCAACCCTCAGTTTGTTTCCGGGAGTCAAGAATCTCACATGGTTTGTCTTCCTCTCTGATTTCTTCCCATTCTGTTTCCCCCCCCCCACACCCCTTTTATTGTCTTAATAACTAATGGCTCTCTTCTTGGTGTTTTCTCTTCCTCCAAACATGCAGGTTTTTCTATATCCAAACTGCAATATTTTTTTTCTTTTCCTTCTCACTGGTACTCCTTTGGAGTGAATGACTTATTCAATTTTTTTAAAGATTTTTTTTTTTTTTATTTATTTGAGAGAGAGAATGAGAGACAGAAAGCACGAGAGGGGAGAGGGTCAGAGGGAGAAGCAGACCCCCCGCTGAGCAGGGAGCCCGACGCGGGACTCGATCCCGGGACTCCAGGATCATGACCTGAGCCGAAGGCAGTCGCTTAACCAACTGAGCCACCCAGGCGCCCGACTTATTCAATTTTATTTTTGTATCAGTCACACTTTTAAAATCACACTTGATCCACCTTTCATCTTCACTGCTTTTTAAACTACTGTCAAGGTTTTGTTTCAGAAACTAAACCACTGACTTATGTTCATTCCATATTATCTTTGGTCCCCCCTTTGCATTAAATCATGGTGAACACTCCTTTGTTTACATGATATTAAAATAATACAATTTTAGAATTAAAAGGGATCGGAAAGGCCAATAGTCAGACTGTAATCTGATATATAAATGCTTGCTCCACATCTTTTTTTTTTTTTTTTTTTTTTTTTTTTTTTTTTTTTAA